>NC_141995.1:31614630-31914630 GCF_049901715.1 Pseudonaja textilis | reverse complement strand
TGGCTGGAGTGTGTCAGCAGTTCCTACAAGATGAAGGCATTGATGCTATGGACTGGCCCACCCATTCCCTAGACCTGATCCAATTGAGCACATTTGGGACATCATGTCTCGTTCCATCCAATGCCACATTGCACCACAGACTGTCCAGGAGTTGGGGGATGCTTTAGTCCAGGTGTGGGAGGAGATGCTTCAGGAGACCATCTGCCACCTTATCAGGAGCATGCCCAGGCGTTGTAGGAAGGTCATATAGACACGTGGAGGCCACACACACTACTGAGCCTTATTTTGACTTGTTTTATGGACATTACATCAATGTTGGATCAGCCTGTAGTGTTTTTTTCCACTTTAATTTTAAGTGTAAATCCAAACCTCCATGGGTTGCTAAATTTGATTTCCACTGATAATTTTTGCGTGATTTTGTTGTCAGCACATTCAACTATGCAATGAACAAAGTATTTAATAAGAATTGAGTACTCTTCAATATCTTCATTAACAACTTAGATAAGGGAATAGAAGGGGAACTTACCAAATTTGCAGATGATACTAAGCTCGCAGGAATAGCTAACACTCAAGAAGATAGGCTCAAGATCCAGGTGGATCTTGACAGGCTAGAACACTGGGCCATATCTAATAAAATGAAATTCAATATAGAGAAAAGTAAAGTCCTACACTTAGGCAAGAAAAACCAAAAGTACACATATAGACTGGGTGAAACCAGGCTCAATAGCAGTAACTGTGAGAGGGATCTTGTAGTCTTACCAGCTTGGAGGACAACCAGCTAAATCTGAGCCAGCAGTGTGCAGCAGCTGCCAAAAAAGCTAATACAATCCTAAGTTGTATTAACAGAGGGATACAATCAAGATCAAGGGAAGTACTAATATCACTCTATAAAGCCTTAGTAAGACCACACCTAGAGTACTGCATCCTATTTTGGTCACCACATTATAAAAAAGATGTTGAGACTCTAGAAAAAGTATAGAGAAGAGCAACCTGGATGATTAGGGGACTGGAGGCTAAAACATACAATGAACGGTTGCAGGAACTGGGCTTGGCTAGTCTAGTAAAGAGAAGGACCAGGGGAGACATGATAGTGGTCTTCCAATATTTGAGGGGCTGCTACAGGGAGGAAGGGGTCAAGCTATTTTCTAAAGCTTCTGTAGGCCAAACAAGGAATAATGGATGGAAACTGAACAAGGAGAGATTTAACCTGGAAACAAGGAGAAACTTTCTGACAGTGAGAACAATCAACCAATGGAACATCTTGTCCTCAGAAGTTGTGGGAGCGCCATCAGTTGAGATTTTCAAGAAGAGATTGGACTGCCATTTGTCACTTGGGAGGGGGGTTGGAAGATGACCTAAAAGGTCCCTTCCAACTCTGATTATCTGTATCAGAATATTTCATTCATTCAGATCTAGGATGTCTTATTTTTGTGTTCTGTTTATTTTTTTGAGCAGTGTATATTATGGCTAAACAATGTAGTTCTAACTGCACCAAGAGGCAGCACTAAATTTACTTCAAGCCATTCTCTTCTTTTTCCATGCAACACAGGAACTTCTCCAGTACCAGACAGATGGATAGTTTCTGTGGCATCTTTGGAATCTAGAACAGGAACATTATTTTAAAAGACATTAGGTTCAAGTACCAGTTGAAATTTTAATTGAAGTTTCAATGAAATCTACTTTTGGGAACGTGGAAAGAAAGCATGCCCCTTCTACTTTCTTCTACTTTAAAAAAAAGTGCAAAGAAGAGCAACTCAGATAATTAAGCACTTGAAGACAACCTATGAAGAATGATTGTAGGATTTGGGTTTGGCTAGTCTAGAGAAAAGAAGGACTAGGGAGATGTGACAGCAGTGTTCAGTATTTGAGAGGTTGCCACAAAGAGGGGGGCAACTTATTTTCCAAACACCAGAGGGAACTTCCTGACAGTGAGAATAATCAGCCAGCGGAACAGCTTGCTGTCAGAAGTTGTGGGTGCTTCATCACAGAAGAGAGTGGACAGTCACTTGTCTGAAATGGTATAAGTAGAGTCTCCTGCTTGAGCAGTGTATCAAAGTCCCTAGTCAGAGGTGGTATTCGGCAGGTTCGGACTAGTTCTGGAGAAAGGGTAGCGGAAATTTTGAGTATGGAGAACTGGCAAATGCCACCTCTGACTGGAGATTTTACAGTACCCTTCCCCTGCCATGCCCACCAAGTCACATTCACAGAACCAATAGTAAAATAATGTGAATCCCACCACTGCCCCTAGTCCTTCTTTTCTCTAGACTAGCCAAACTCAAATCCTGCAACCGTTTTTCATATGTTTTAGTCTCTAGGCTTTTAATCATAGGAGATACTCTTTGCACTTTTTCCAAAGTGTCTACATCTTTTTTGTAATTAGTGACCAAAACTGGATGCAGTATTCCAGGTGTGGCTTTACACCTGGAATACTGCTTTATAGGAAACATTTTTTTCAATAAAAACCCTTATGTAAATAACTACTACATAATCCATTCTGTAAAATTCTTTGCAGCAAAACCATTCTTTTAAAAAACCACATATATTAAACATCAATACTGATTATTATGTCTGTATAACCAAATCACTCATATTCAGCAAAAGGGGAAATACATTCATCTTTAATATTTTCACCTTTTATAATATTGCCATTATTTTATGAATTCACTAATGTCACATTTAAACATTATTTTTAAAAAATCTCTTGAATATGTGGATTGCTTTTTTAAAAAAGGGGTTTTGTTTCTGCTTTTTAAATACATTAAATCTCAGCTGTGGCTCCTTTTACATGGCATCAACATGTTGGCCCAATAAGTTTTGGCAGCTTACCAAGTTTTCAGTAAAACAGCTATTCTGCATATTGAAACGTTGGGAGAACAGGTGAGCCAAATTTATCAATAGTTAAATGCAGTGTCTGCAGAATCCTTTTGTTGCTCAATTTCTGAAAGATTCAAAGCCTATGCTTGCCTAGGAGCAAATCAGCAGCAGATGTGAAGGGCACAGAGTGAGTGTGCTGAAGTCAAATGATTGGCTGTTCAGCTGCCACAAATCAATGAAACACTGTAATGCAAACTGTTAACTATGAGAAAACTAAGTGGCTTGTGAGAATTAATACATAATATTCAGCTTCTACATATATCTGGTTTCCTTTCTTACAAGTGAACCTCATAACTTTGATTTGTCATCAACAGAAGCAACTTTGTACTATCCTATACTTTTAATGTATAAAAAGCTGCAAAATTTCAACATTGAATTCAATGTCATTTTCTGAAAAAAAAAATGATTTGTATTATTTACTGGTTTTACAAAGGACTCTAGAAATTGGAATTTCCATTTCTTCCTCTCACTTTGGGGAAAGGCAAAATTATGCCAAAGGACTCTAGAAATTGGAATTTCCATTTCTTCCTCTCACTTTGGGGAAAGGCAAAATTATGCCAAAAGACTCTAGAAATTGGAATTTCCATTTTTCTCTCACTTTGGGGAAAGGCAAAATTATGCCAAAGGACTCTAGAAATTGGAATTTCCATTTCTTCCTCTCACTTTGGGGAAAGGCAAAATTATGCCAAACATTGGAGTGCTTCAGAGGTGGTATTCAGCCAGTTCTGACCAGTTCTGGAGAACCATTAGGGGAAATTCTGAGTAGTTCAGAGAACCGGCAAATACCACCTCTGACTGGCCCTGTACCCATCTATTCTCTGCCTCCTGAGTCCCAGCTGATCAGCTGGGTCTTCCTTTGTTGTATTGCACAGGAGAATGGAGCTGGAAAGCAGGTTAGTGGGGTGGGGAGGGAATGGGGATTTTGCAATAACTTTCCCCTGACACGCCCACCAAGCCATGCCCACAGTAAAAAAATTGAATACCACCACTGGAATGCTTCCCCACATTAAGTAGATCTTCAGACAAAAACAAATGTTTACCGTAGCAATATGGAGAAACAAAAATATTTGGCCTAGAAGATTTTTATCCTAGCTTATTGGGGACATAAATTTTTTAACTCCAAAACAACAAACAACATTAGGAAATCCAAAATTTAGCTTGTGTCTTTCTTCCCACCTACACAAAACTCTGACTTATTTTTGTAAATATTTCGAATGACCAGATTCTTTTTTTTTTGTAAATTTTATTTGAGTTTTCACAAAGAGAAAAAAAAATACAAATAAAACATCTTTTTTGAAAGTAGCGTAATCCCAGGTTACATTTCTTTGTACAGACACAAATTCAGGTTCATGCTCATTTTTATATTTTATTCCATATCTTATTACTATTTTACATTTTCTGCATAGCTTCTCCCCTCTTTTAATTTTCTCAATTTTATTTTAATTATCTCAATTCAAATCAAATCATTGTATTTATATTTTTTGCCTGTTTCAATTATCTATTATCTTTTCTCGTTAAACAAAATTTCTCCTGTAGTTATTGATTGGAGTATGATGCCTTTATATCTTTTCCCTAAAGTTGTAACATTCAATATAATACATGACTTCCATTCGGATTCTTCTTGGTACATTCTTAAAATATACACTGTATTCTTAAAAAAAGAAAAAAATATAAATGTATATAACTAAAACAACATTCCATTCCAATTCAATTCTATCATTAATATTAATATTCATTAAAGTCTTAACATCTTTAACATTACTTTTCAATTAAATATCATACTTCTATGGGAACAATTATAAGCTTTCCATAGTTAATTCCCCCCCACTTTCACTTATATTTTATAAAACATTAACTAAAATGTTCCCGTTCCTTTCTAATTCAATTTTCTCATTTATTTTATTTCACTTATTTTATTCACAAACATTTCACTAAATTACACAAACGATTTTATCCCTCATTTTAATCATACATTGTTTCCAATTTTCTAAAGTTATTTCTATTACTAATATAACAATACAATCTTATGTACCTTTACAGAATCCCTTTTTCAGTTAGATTTTCACCCATTATATCTAAATAAGTCCTGTTTCTCTATATCTTGTTCTGGTCCTTTGTAACTGCTTTCCCTTTCCTTCTTCCCTCTCTTCTTCTCTCTCCCCTTTTTACCCCCTTGTCTCTCTATCTCTATTTTTCTCTTCTGTATTCCCCTTTTCTGTTGCTTTCCAGTATTATACTTATTTTTTGAATTATTTTTCTTTTCTTTGGTTGTTTTTTAAGTCTTAAATTCTCCATTCTCTTTCCCCCCTTTCCCTTTTCTTCCCCACGTAAAATTGCTTGTTCATTAAAGATGGCTTTTTCTTTGTTCCAGTCTTCTTGTTTTGCAGTCGTTTCTTGTTATTTCTCATAGTTCCAAATCTCCATTTCTAAGAATTGAAAAATGAAGCCTAAAGAACCCTTCTTGCGCATCTTCTTTGTACTTTTTAAGTTCCATTTTCAATTCATCCAGAAGTGGTGCCATTGTATAAATTTTTAAACAACCACCCAATTGATTTTAGTCATTCAAATATAATAACCAAGAATCCAAAGATCACCAAATAATCCAAATACACACAAGCTGTTTCTTTTTTGCTCTTTTTTTTCACTTTCTCTTCCTGGGGTTACTATTTAGTTGAAAAGTTTGAGTTAAAATGTATCTATTAGAAGTCTTGTTGAAGTTTTACTGTAGATTCTTTTTAATTCCAGGCAGTCTTCTCCCTTTTCCAGATCCTGCCCTTATTCTTTTTCTCTTCCTTCCTGCTTATGAAAAAGAAAAATTTTAATGTCCAGAAATCTTTATTATCCCTTTGGCATTTTGTTTTATTTTCAGCTTAATTGCCTATTGATGTCAAAGCGGATTTTTCCTATTTCTTATTAAGTCTCTTAGTTGTCAGTATAGGGAAGGAGAGAGAAGGGAAAAAAAGTCAAACCTTTCCCCTTTCACTTTCCTTCGCTGCCTCCGATTCTTCTTTGAGAGTGATGTTATTTTTTGTAAGTTTAAATTCCTTAGTTGTTGCTTTTACAATTTAACCCAGTCAGCCAAAACTTTCACTTATCTTCCTCCTGCACATTCTTTTCTGGTCGAGTTCTCCTTTGTGTTGGCTATTTCTGACCACTGCTGCAACCGCCTTCGGGAAAGGGAGTAATGGCCAGCTGAGGAGAGATGTGGCTCTCCTCAACCCTGCTGGCAGTCTCCCCCCTCTTCACCATCTCTACGGGGTGGCTTAGCCCCAAAACCAGCCAGCTCGGAGCACTCCAGCGACGAGCCCAGACAGAAACCGCACATGATCGTGGATTTCTGTCTGTCACCGAAGCCCTTCAAACCAGAAGTCCGAATAACCAGATTCTTGACTCCTTTTCATATTTCTTGGGGGAGGGGAAATCAGGCGTGGGATTCTACCAGTTCTGTCCACTTTTTGTAGAACCAGTTGCTCTGAAGAGCAGCAAACAGAGAGCATACATAAAACCGGTTCTATGTTTGCTGCTGTTTTGGCCCACCTGCCTGCCCAAGCTCTTACCTGACCTTTATTTCCTGCATTTTCAACCATGGCTGCTTTGCGTGACACAGCTGCAGTTGAAAAACCAGGAAAAATAGCTTTTCCAACCACTACTCACTTGCACGCAGTGCTGCTCAGCTGTCTGTGCAGCTCAGCAGGTCTTAAATTGTACTTGACGACTCACGCACAATGCAGAGCGACAGTTGGATCCCATCCCTGGGGAAAATGCTTCACATATGAACAGCACCTGAGAGTTCTGCAGAATCCTTGGTATTCTCAGAGCTTGATTGTTTTCTTGCAGAGTTTTTTTTTAATCTTACCTGACTTTAGGCAATTCTTTCTTCAGAAGTTGAATTTTCTTTGTGTACTTTCTGGACTGACCACAGAATCATGTAATGCTTTAACCAACATTTTAACTAGTACAACCTCATTCAACTGCTCAACAGACAGCAAGTGTCTGAATTAAAAACCCACTGAGGCAGAAATTGATTCTGCAGTAGATGTGGTATTCAGCAGGTTCTGGCCAGTTCTGGAGAACCGGTAGCAGAAAATTTGAGTAGTTTGGAGAACTGGCAATACTACTTCTGACTGGAGATTTTACAGTATCCTTCCCTAGCCATGCCCACAAAGCCATACCCACAGAACCAATAGTAAAAATAAATTAAATCCCACCATTGTTCTGCAGGTAGCATAATGAATTGAATTTACATCAATCTGCACACCTGCACAGACAAAGCTAGATGCCTATTTGCCTACAGGAGTAAGAATAACATAACAGAGCAACCTATAGGCCAACTGCAAACTGTAGTCACTTTGTTATTTAAAGAATTATCTGTCACAAAAAGAAAAGAAAACCTGTATTGAATTCCCTGCATTAAATGTATATGAAGACCATATCGCTTATTTTCTATATTATAGAAACCACTATGAAGTAATACACAAAATTATAACAGTATTGCAGAAATAATAACTCTAATAATAGGAACAACAATAACAGTCAATGCAGTGGTAGTCAAAGAAAAACACTTCTACAGGTGAGTTTCTTTTTCTCTACCCATGAAATTTCACAACTAGAATAACCTGAAGGAAGAGAAAACTGTCTACCCTCAGTCCACCCATTGTGGTTCTGGCAAAGGCAAAATACTCCATCAACATTCACATTTGTCACACACGGTCAGACATGGCTGGCGTAGGATATTGTCATTTTATGACATTTATTGCCAGATCATGCCGATGTGTACAATAATATACATTGGACCATACACACTTTGTTTTCTGGAGCAGGGCTCAGTTTGTGCTTTGAATTGGATCAGAACACTTAATAAATTTCATTTCCATTTCATTAAGTTCATGCATTTAATTATTCTTTTCTTTCATTTCATTAAACATTACAATTTGGTATTAACCTTTTGGGATTTTCAATGGCTCCATATCACTATGTAGCTGTTAGGCAGAATATATGGAATTTCTTTTCGAATAATGTTTTTCAAGATATTGTATTAAGCCACAAGCATAAATAACTTCGATTCAATTAACTGCTGTTCTTTGTTGAGAGTGGTGGTGATGATTGCTAATTCACTATAATGAGCTGAACATGTGTTTGTAAAAATTTTTTAAAATGAAAGATAAAAGATACCTGGCACTTGGGCTTAAATTAATACAACGTGTCTTCAAGAGAGGTTAAGGTATCACTCTTAGGATTTTTTCATTATTCACTTTAGTGACTTGGACTGCTAGAAGTTATATTTAAGCAACAGTTGGAGAAAAACAAGCTCTCTGGCCCTGCAGGGGAAAAAAAAAATCATAGGATAAGGAAAATCTTGGAAGCAATGAGGTGTTAGTAAAAGAGTTTCTTCTCTTCCAGCTGGGGCTTTTACTGCATGCTAGATGACACTGTTGACTTCCTGTCCTCTGGTAGAGAATAATTAAGAAACCATTTCCCAAGTCTCTAAGCAGTTACAAATTCCAGGACTAGTGAGATCATGCAAGTCAAAGTTCAGTAAGAGTATTTCCTTTCCATTTAGTCTTTGTCTTGGTTGGGCAATGAGACTTGCCCACCCTCTGTATTATGCTTGGGGATTCTGTTTACTTCTTCTTTCCAGTTTCCTGTTTACACTGAGAATATTTATGGAATTTTAAGAATTAGAGTTCTGTCAGCATAGTTCACAGATGGACACAAATAATAGATGATTTCATGGAAACTTGGGAAGAAACACATACATTTTCAAATGGCAATAGAAGTATAAAAATAAGAAAAGAAAATTTGCCCAATGTGTGAAGTAAATGAGGGAGTCTTTCAATCAATCAATCAATCAATCAATCAATCAATCAATCAGAATAGAGCTGAAAGAGACATTGGAGGTCGTCTAGCCCAATCCCCTACTCAAGCAGGAGACCTTTACCATTTCAGAGAGATGGCTGTCGCTCTTTTCTTAAAAACCTCCAGTGATGAAGCCATCGGTGGTATTCAGCAGGTTCTGACCAGTTCTGGAGAACCAGTAGTAGAAATTTTGAGTAATTCAAAGAACTGGCAAAAACCACCTCTGACTGGAGAGTTTATAGTATCCTTCCCCTGCCATGCCTACCAAGCCATGCCCACAGAACCGGTAGTAAAAAAAATTGAATCCCACCACTGGATGAAGCACCTACAACGGGGGTGTCAAACTCGTAGCATCACGTGACATATTCGTTCTTTTTCTCCCTTCGCTAAACTGGGTGTGGGCATGCCCAGAACATGATGCATCCAGCTTGCAGCCCATGAGGTTCACAGCTCTGACTACAACTTCTGAATGCAAGCTCCTCTCCTTGATTAGTTACCATCCATTGTTTTTTATCTAGCCTTTTGGTGTTTTGGAAACTAAGTTGACACTTTCTTCTTTGTGGCAGAACGTCAAATACTGGGATACTGCTATCATGTCACCCCTAGTCCCTCTTTTCCCTAGCCAATTCCTGCAACCATTCTTCATATATTTTTTGTTTCCAGACCCTTAATCATCTTTTTTGTACTTTTTCCAAACTCTCAATAACTTTTTTACAATATGGTGACCCAAACTGGATGTAATATTGTGTGGTCTTACTAAGACTTTATAAAGTGGTAGTAATACTTGATGTGATTTTGATTCTATGCCTCTGTTGATATAACCAAGGATTGTATTCACTTTTTTGGCTGCTGCCACACATCACTGGCTCATATTTAAATGATCATCCACTAGAAATCCAAGGTCCCTCTCACAGTTACTGTTTTTGAGCCAGGTCTTGCCTAATATGTACTTGTACTTTTGGTTTTTTTCTGCCTAGGTGGAAAACCTTGTTTTGTCCACTTTAAATAAAGTGGTATAGACTGTAGTGAATTTTATTTTGCCAGAAATTTTAAAAGGTACAGTAAAACAGAGTAAAATAATAATAATATGTACATATGTCAAGATCAAAATGGAATTCTTTTTTCTAACATCCAATTTGACAAGTAGATAATTGTTTATACAATTAACTTTGCTACTAATGGATTAAGGAAAAGCTATTGGATTGACTGTTTATTGAAAGATGGATTGGACTTGCATTGGTGAGGAGGTGTTATTCTTGTCATTGAACTGAACAGGCATAATATGCTGTGCCTCAAAGAGATACTTCATGGCATTTTGACTGGTAGTTCAAATAGTTAGTAGAGGTCCTGCACTACACAGATTGTTAAGTTAGTAACATGGTTGTTCTGTGAATCTGGCTACCCCATTTACTTTGCTCATTGGAACTGTGTAAAGATAATCACATGATCCTGGGAAGAAAGATATTATATTAAATTATAAAGAAACCAGAGCTTTTCTTGTTGGTATTAATGAAAAATTAATTAGAAAAGAGTTATAAAATACTATTTTTATATACAATTACTGCTGCAAAATGTAATATGTGCAAACATGGAAAGATTCTAAAATATACACATCAAAGGAATGGTTGGTGAAGATAACAGTATAGGTATCGGAAAAATTAACCTGTTTGATTAGAGAAAGATCAACAGCTACACTTATCCATGACTGAAAACCTAGTCAGAAAAAAAGACAAGAATCATCTTTTGATTTATGGGTTTGAAGATTAGAAAGAATAGCTTATAGAAAGGAAACTTTATCTATTGTCCTAATACTGCTTTAGAGAATGACATTTTCAGCATCATTCATCTTATAAAAGCTACTGGATACAGATTGTGATGGACTCTTTTAAAATGCAAATAGCCCCTTCAAGGAATCTGGACAACACAGAATAATTATCTAGTTATTTCAATGACTTCAGCTCTCTTCTGGAACAATTTCTTTCCATTGGCTACCATAATGAAAATTTTTTACCTAGTATAAATTCAGAGGGTTTGCTAGTGTCCTAATACTGCCCAGTTAAATCTACAAGCCATGTTACCATTTCCTGAACTTAACTTTAGTTGATGTGATTTGACTTATTGTGACATCACTTTTCTCACTTTACCTGACATACTGTCTAGCCAGATTCTCCTGAAACACATTTGCTGCTGCTTCATTTCCCCATCACCCCAGGGATCTGGAGAAAAGGATAACACTTTGTAACATTCTGTGCTTGTCATTTTTATGTTTTTTTGTTTTCAGTTGTAAATGTACAAGCTATATCTGTAAAAATTTGCTGGACTCTGTATAAAATAACTTTCTTTTCCCTCTGGGTGATCTTCTTTTATTGCTTTATATCAGTCATAAATTTTTCATAATAGCTCTAAAAGTTTATTAGTTATATTAATTGAAAAACAATATATAGTTTTCATTTATACAAACCCTACTGAAATTAAGAATATAGGTATAGGTAGGTGTAGGTATCACTTAAAGGGAATGCGTAAAATGAATATTTACCATATATATCCCTTTGATATTTTTCAGACTATTCAATATCTGATAAAAATACATTATTGGCTATGAAAAAAAGCTCGGTTGCAACAAAAGAGGCTGAGAGATAAGTCCATTTAAATAGATGATGATTTGTAAATGTTTCACTGAGTTGAGCAATGTTTGTTCAGTCTCATTTATGCATGTTGAAGATAGTCTTTTAAACATTTTTTGATACCCAATCTTTTGTTTTATTTTTTGGACCAGCCTTCTTCAACTTTATGATATTTGGATATTTGGAAACCACAACTTCCCAACCATATCTGGAAAGCATCCTGTTTATAAATACTGTTTTGGGTTATTTTTGCTTTTAAAATTCTTCAGTCATCCTTCCTCCAATGAAAAGATTGATGCACCATCTTAGTGTGATTTTCATCAAAATCATATATGTTACAAATAACTTAGCAACTCAATCAACTTTACTGAACCTAGGTGAACAATGTCAAGATATAAATGCCATTTAGTGAAATCTTGGATATAAGCCTAGGGGTCCACTGAACAGTTCCAGCAAGCCCACAGATGCAATAATTTAATTTGGCTTAATAATAATTAGAGGAAAATTAAATGCAAGACAAATTTAGATTTTATCCTGGCCCAGTTTACTTTTCAGAGTGTTGCCTTGGCATGCCCATGAAAAACCCAAAACAGCCTGGCACTTAATTAGCTAGTATCCTATTATACGAAAATAAATTTGCCAGTCCTGTAAATCACTAAGTTAAAAATTGAAATAATTAACTAATTGGTAATTTAGTAATTATCAAATAACCAAAATAATCATAGAATACTATTAATTATCTAAGATATTCACTTCATACACTATCCAGGTGTTCTAAAAAACCTTTCCTAACTATTTCTCTTAGCCAAAGCAAGGGGTTAAGGCTCTAAAAGCAGTTATGGAGTGTTACTTTTTTTGTTGGAGGTACTCAAACAGCCTCCCTCTTCAGAAAGCACTTGCATATTTTCTAACACAGTGTGGTTAAAAAACAGGTCAGCCCAGTACTGGGCACATCAACCAGTTTCCTCCCCCCGCTTCTTCAATATTTTTCAGTTATTCAATCCAACCTATGTAATGAGATTTCCTAATGGCTTTCAATTTAATTATTAACAAGGTATGACAATCTTTTGGGAAATCACTCAAGATTGTCTAATGAGCTCCACTGATACTTGAGATCACTCAGACTCTTTCTTTACTGTTTTCATTTAAATTACAATTTTCTACTTCTAGGAATCTTCTGATGGCTTACTGTCAAACAAACTAAGAAAAAAAATTCAAGATGTTTTCAACATGCTCTGACTCTTTTCTCACAGGATGCCAGCTGGCTACAAATTATAAGAATCAAAATCCGACACATCTGGAGGTAGCAGTGTTCATATTTAACTCTTTTTTAACGTGCTAGATTTGCTTCACATCTTTGAAATAGGGACTGATTTATGTTATGGAAATTGGTCCAAATTTTGTTCTTAATCATTGGACTGTACTGCTTTGGAAATCTGCTTTCTTCCTTTGTTCTGTGTTTATTTATCTCCTATTCCCTAAAGTTATTTTCCACCTGTTCCTATTTTCTCATTTTCATTCTGTATATTCGTTTCCTACGGTTTTTAAAGGATGGGGGGATTTAGCTAATAAAGCTTTACATGCTTTACAGTTTGCTTCTCAAAGGAATAACACTATAAAATATAGTAAACAATGTATTTATTCAAAATGCCTGAATAGAATTAAGATGGATATGTTTACACACGCCACATGCATATATGCACACACACAAAAAAAGAAATATTCTGTAAATATCAAGAAACAGTGTTTGTACTCATAAAATTGTAGCCTGTAGGTAATCAGTCTGAATTTACTCCAGTTCATAAATACTTAACATTTTTTTCTTTTATATATAGTGCCAGTTTTTCTATCTTTCTATAGAATTACAATTATATTACTGAACAAAAGGTAACAATTAGAGCATCCAAACAATATATTTGTTCTAAATCTACTATAAATTAGCATAATTCATATTTTACAACCTCACTGAGATTGGACCAATGATGCAGCAGAAAATATAAATGAAATTTATGAGATATAACCAACCTACTGGAAAAATTCAAAGAAAATCTTTATGGAAAATTATTGCTTCCATCAATTATTTGTGGTGCATAGGTTGGGGTAACATAGTCTGTTTCCTAGATTCTCTAAATATTATGTAGGACTAATTATGCTGAATCCATTATGCTGAATCCTGTTAAATGGCCTCCTGGCTCCACTACAACACCTGTACCTTAAGCAGTTATTAGGCTGCTGATACACATGCTATATATAAAAAGAATTATTTACACATACAATTACATAAGCCATGTAATCAGAATAATAAAGGGAAAAAGAAAATTTAATTTGATTTCATTAAAATTTAATTAAAAAGCAAATAAATTATTTGACTACAGTTCATACGATAACTCTTCATTTAATTAATAGTCTTTCCTGTCTGCACAATAGATATTACTGTTTAGAGGCAACCAATTAACACATTCACTGGGCCATGTCCAAAACTTTACAGGGATATTGATGCCCTTTGGCCACAAGTTGTTTACATCTGCCACAGAAATTTTATTATATAGAACATTTTGAATTCCTAAACTACAGATACTGAAGTGTTTTTTTTTCTATAAAGTTACATGAGATTCATTGTAATTGTTTTTAGATTTATATACTGTTTTTCATCTAAGAATTCAAGGTAATAGAGATACCATTCTCTCATCTATTTGTCTATATAACAACCTTATGAGACAACTGGTTTAGACTATCACCCTATTATTCCTTTGTTGTCCTGTCTGTCTCCAAAGCTGACCCTCTATCTCCCTGGTCTTGGCCCAAGATATTAACTACTACATCACACTAGTTTTTAAATAGTTCAATAGACCTTATGTAATTCCTGTTTTCCTTCACTGAGTTTCCATTAAAAAAAGGTAAAAGGTGGAAAAGTCCATTATAAAGCATCTGTGCTAACAAATTAGAAGTTAATCATGACATCAGTTATTAGGTATGATTACTATACTCAGTAATTAAAATAAATTGAAGCTCTTTGGAATATTAAACCATTTTGCTGCAATTACATATGGGTGGTAAGTTGTTAACTAGTTCATAAAAATGTGCTTTTCACAACTATAATGTAAATATATCTCATCATGTAAAAGCAAATGTTTTAACCATACTGCTAATAAATAGCTTAAATGACTATGGCGTTGTAAAAGTGTGTACACACCATTCTTTCTGACGATCACTATCTTAGAAAGTAAAAGAGGAAAGGCGTTTTTCAAAAGAATTCCAGAGCAGTAGAAAAGTAATTGTCAGGAGAGCCAAGAGGCACAGGGGCCAATGACCAGGACTATCTGGAAAGTTAATGTATTCCAGCCTAGCGCTGCTGAAAGCGGAAGTAGGTGAAACAGGAACTTTACTCTTGAAAATTAAGAATTTTCAGAAGTTACATATTGAACACATATAATTTTATCTGACATCATATTCCAAATATATATCACATGCATTTTTTCTGTACTATCATTGTATCCCAACCAGCTGATGGACATTACTTCAAAGGAAGGATATAAGAAAGGAGTAGTTTCTGGTGAATTTTATTTTAGTATTATAAAATATGTAGAAACCTGGCCTAAAAGGATCTGTGTTTGATCACGGCTATACAGGAAGCAGCCAGCCTTTTTTATAACCAGAGCCTTAGCTTGGAAGATTAATTTATTTGTCCTGGTGTGGTAAGAAGAGAAGGTATCTATTTCTAATTTGTTCAAATTTTGGAGCATTCTACCTATGATGTTGACAATCTCCAAAAGGGTAATGATTGGGTATCTCTCATTTAAAAATAATCTTGTAAAGTACTCCTACTCCTCACCAAAATTATTAAGAGTAAATGTCAAATTCTAAAATAAGTTTGCCTTTTTTAAAATGCAATATGATATCCTCCTCTTTCCAGTGTGGTGACCTTGCAAAATATATATGAAACTATAATAGACAATTAGAAGACAATTCAGGCTTCGATTAAGTTAATAAATACTCCAAATTGTCCTATTTTATACTGAGTTCAAATCACAACCCTGGAACTAGCTTTATGTAAATAATTGGTAACAACTTCTACTTACATTCAGCTATCACTTTAGAATTTTGCATTTGTTCCATAACCCATTTATAAATATTTTTTTGAGAAATACTATTGTATTTGTATCAAAATGTGACTAGGAAGGTTTTTTTTTAAAAAAAAATATAATAGCATATTTAGAAATTAAAAAGGGGATGAGCAATGGAAAATTATAATTTAATATAAATTTATGAATTGTTATTATAACTATATAATCTGGTAAACACTGCAAATATTATTATTAATATATAATTGGTAGTAAAATGAGTGAGGTTAAGAATATAGAGATTGACAGAAAAATAACATTGTAAAATTGAATAATCAAGATTGATAATTTAACAAAATATATGTATTAATATCAAATTTTAAAAGATTGTCAACCATATTAAACAAGAGGAATATTGTCATATTTGTATCAAAATGTAAGACACTATGGAACCACACTGTTCACACAATATTTTTGTTGTAACAAAAAATAAAAAATGTATTGCAAAAAAACCTGCAAATATTTTTGTGCATTCTAATAATATGTAGGAATCATGCAGCAGAAACTGGAAGTTTTTGCTGTTATCCATCTTTCCAAATTAAAAATCTGCAGAAACAATATGTACCTGCTCAATGTGTAAATGTAAGTGACAGAGCAACTCCAATAACACAAAATAACTTCAATTTAGTCAGCTGATAGAAAAGGTTCCGTCAATAGGAGTATGTAACATGTCTTTTATTTCCTATGAGAATTGAAATTGTCTTCTATACCCTTATCAAGAAACGACAGCAGTTCAAAGTCTCTTCTCTGAACAGACAAGTAAGCATTGCTGCAACGTTATTCTTATTTCTTATTAGTGCAATCTTATTTCATTCTTCAACACAGTGACTAAATTAGTAGACCAGCAAAATACTGTGGACATAATATATTTAGATCGCAACTGGCTGACAAACTGTACTGAACAAATAGTCCTTAATGGGTCTAAGTCTACATGGATGGAAGTAAGCAGTGACTAAGACACAAGATTCTGTCTTAGGCCCAGTACTCTTCAATATCTTTATTAACGATTTAGATGAGGGAATAGAAGGGGAACTTACCAAATCTGCAGATGATACTAAGCTGGCAGGAATAGCTAACACCCAAGTTAGGCTTAAGATCCAGATGGATCTTGACAGACTAGAACACTGGGCCATATCTAACAAAATGAAATTCAATGTAGAGAAAAGTAAAGTCCTACACCAAAAGTACACATATAGATTGGGTCAAACCAGCTCAATAGCAGTAACTGTGAGAGGGATCTTGGAGTCTTAGTGGACAACCAGCTAAATATGAGCCAGCAGTGTGCAGCAGCTGCCCAAAAAGCTAATGCAATCCTAAACTGTATTAACAGAAGGATACAATCAAGATCAAGGGAAGTACTAATACCACTCTATAAAGCCTTAGTAAGACCACACCTAGAGTACTGCATCCAGTTTTGTTCACTACATTACCCAAAAGATGTTGAGACTCTACAAAGAGTACAGAGAACAGCAACCAGGATGATTAGGGGACTTGGGACTAAAACATATGAAGAACAGTTACAGGAACTGGGCTTGGCTAGTCTAGTAAAGAGAAGGAGAAGGGAAACATGATAGCAGTCTTCCAATATCTGAGGGGCTGCCACAGAGAGGAAGGAGTCAAGCTATTTTCTAAGACACCTGTAGGCCAGAGAAGGAATAATGGATGGAAACTGAACAAGGAGAGATTTAACTGTTATGTCTTTGGAACTGGTTGGAGTCCCCAACCAGGTCCGCTGTTTGAGCGGGAGCACCAGCCGCTCCCATTGGCTGGCTCCGTTTGACAGCCGGCTATAAAAGCCAGCTGTCGAGCAGAGCCAGCCCCGTTGCCGCCAGCTAACCTGCTAGTTAGAAAGCAGACGCGGCAACCCTTTATTCCCTGTAATAAAGCCTGTTCGTTGTTCACTCTGGCTCTTGCCTCTTCCTCCCACCGCTCCACAACACTGGCGACGAGGATGGGATATGGTCGAAGGCTAGCCAGATGTGTTTTCCAAAAGAGCTGTGGTCACTGAAGAGCGAAGCCACGGGCGCTGAAGCCGCAGCCGCCTACGCTCACAAAGAGCGCGAAATTTAAAAAGCCTCCGTAGCTTTTGAGCTGTAGTCACTGAAAGCGAAGCCACGGGCGCTGTAGCCGCAGCCGCCGGCGCTCACAAAGAGCGCAAAATTCAAAAAGCCTCTGTAGCCTAGAGAGACAGTCACCACCTGTCAGCGCAAACCGTCAGCGTTCTTCTAAGAGCGCGAATTTCGAAATACGACTGAAGAGGACGAACCCTGCATCTTCAAAATGAATGCTAATCCAGCATTCCCACCATTCAAACCAACCGAGGAAACGTGGGACTCATACAAAAATAGCAGACGCTGCTGAACACAGGAAGAAATCCTACTTCCTCAGCTATTGTGGAGCTGCAGTTTTTGACACCGCTACAGCACTAGTCGCCCCTCGCGCTATCAGAAGCGTACCGTGGGATGAACTCCAAGAAATCCTCTCCAACCACTACTCGCCAAAACCATCTCAGATAGCCAGGAGATACGCCTTCAGAATTAGAAAACAGGCGGAGGGAGAGTCAATCAACGAGTATATGGCAGCTCTGAGGACAGCTGCCTTGCAGTGTGGGTTCAAAGACTACTTAGAAGACATGTTATTGGACCAGATCGTCTGTGGGGTTAGAGACCTGAGGTTCCAAAGATGTTTGTTAGCAAAAAAGGACTTGAACCTAGCCTTAGCCATGGAGGAAGCCCAAGCTGCTGAGCTCTCTGCCCAATCAGCAGCTGAAATTCAAGGTACTCCGTTAAAACCCAGCAGTTCCACCATCCATTCAGAGGAAGTGCTCAATGAAGAAGACCCCACAGACTCATCAGACATTAACCGCCTAAAGCAACAGAAGCCTTCACAGGTAGGAGCGGGGCAGAGAAACAACTTCGCCCCCAAACAACCTCCCATTTGCCTAACCTGCGGAGGCTCCCACTCTAGGGCATCCTGCAGGTTTAGGAATGCCATCTGTCTGAACTGCCAAAAGAAGGGTCACCTCGCTAGAGTCTGCCAAGCAGGGCGTACTTTGCCTCAAAGACCTCCACCACCTTCTAATTTCCAAAGGCAAGTGGAGGACTGCTATACCTGCTACCACGCTAACCATACCTCCTAGACTCCTAATAAAATCAAAATTTCTGTTTCCCTAGAAGGTAAACCCTGCAGGATGGAGGTAGACACGGGATCTGCACTTTCAATCATCTCCTGGGAAACCTTAAAGAAGATCCAGCCCAGACTGTCAAAGAAGCAGCTACAGAGATGCCACCTGACACTGCGGGACTACCAGGGCAAGAACATCCCTGTCCTCGGGAAAGGCAAGTTTTTAGTTCAATTCCAAGCCTTTAAAGGCCATTTGCCTTTAGTGGTTGTTAATGGTGCCCTCCCCAGTCTGTTGGGGCTAGATTGGTTCCCCTCCCTCGGCCTTAGCATAACTGGGATCCATGCTGTCTCAACTTCTGACGTAGATGCACTATTTTCAGATTACTCTGATGTGTTTAGCAGCGAGCTGGGTTGCTATTCTGGCACCCCCATCTCCTTCTCTGTGGACCCCCAGGCAATTCCTCTGCGCCTTAAGCCACGCAGGGTGCCTTTCGCCATCCGTCCCAAGTTAGACGCAGAATTAGATAAGTTACTAAAGCAGGGGGTGTTAGAGCCAACTGATTTTGCCAAATGGGAGACCCCCATAGTCACCCCACTCAAGAAAGATGGCAGTTTAAGAATCTGCACAGACTATAAAACCACCCTCAACCGTTACCTGCAGGTCAGCGCATACCCTGTCCCTGTTATTCAGCACCTGTTACACACCTTCGAACCCGGCACCATTTTCGCCAAGTTAGATATGTCCCAGGCATACCAACAGTTGCCTGTTGATGATCAGACAGCTGAATTACAAACCATAGTCACACATAGAGGGGCATTCAAGTGTAAACGCCTCCAATTCGGTGTAAGTGTAGCCCCGGGTATATTCCAATCACTCATGGAAAGGATTCTCCAAGGTCTCCCAGGGGTTGTCCCTTATTTCAATGACATCTTAGTCTCGGCAATTGACAGACCTCAGCTCATACAGAGGGTCAGAGCGGTTCTAGAGAAGTTTAGGCAGCATGGCCTCAAACTTAAAAGGGAGAAGTGCGCCATCGCCACTAGGCAAGTGGACTTTCTGGGATATAGGATAGATGCCTCTGGCATCCATCCAATCGAATCCAAGGTAAAGGCCATCCATGAGGCACCCACACCAACTAACAAGACGGAGCTCCAAGCTTTTCTGGGGCTACTAAACTTTTACGCTTCATTTCTCCCGCACAAAGCATCTATTGCTGAACCCTTACACAGACTGTTAGACAAAGAATCCCCCTGGCATTGGGGACCCAAAGAAGCCCATGCTTTCAAGTCAGTCAAATCCTTACTCACATCGGATGCAGTTTTAATTCAATTTGATCAACGACTTCCCCTGGTCCTAGCGGCTGATGCATCCCCTTTTGGGATTGGGGCTGTCCTAAGCCACAGACTTCCCAATGGTTCCGAGGCACCAATTGCCTTCTTCTCTAGGACCTTCTCTACGGCAGAAAGGAACTACAGTCAAATAGATAAAGAGGCCCTGGCTGCGGTGGCTGCAGTTAAAAAGTTTCACGAATTTTTGTTTGGGCACCATTTTGAACTTGTAACTGACCATAAACCTCTCCTGGGACTCTTATCAGGGGATAAGCAAACCCCGCAGGTACTATCACCTAGAATGACCAGATGGACTTTGTTCCTGGCCGCTTACTCATTCAAGTTGGTGCATCGACCTGGCAAAAACTTGAGTCACGCCGATGCCCTTAGTCGCTGCCCCCTACCAGTCCCAGTCGAAGACCCAGCACCGGTTCATGCCATTTTTGAAGTTAATGAACTTAAATTACTGGTTACAGCCGAGGACATTGCTGCACACTCAAAAAAAGACAAGATAATTGCCCAGGTACTGGACTGGGTGGGAAGGGGGTGGCCGGAAACTCAATGTACCATTGACTTTGCTCCTTTTAAAACCCGTAAGCAGGAACTATTGAAGCTACAAGGATGTCTGTTGTGGGGTACAAGGGTAGTCATTCCAGCCACTCTTCGTGTACCCATCCTGAAGGTGCTTCACGAGGGCCACCCGGGCATCGTAAGGATGAAGGCTCTGGCCCGCAGCTACGTTTGGTGGCCCGGCATGGATGCCCAAATCGCCAGCTGGGTAAGCTCATGCCAACCATGCCAAGAAACCAGGGCTGCCTCACCAGCTGCCACGCCCACCAAGTGGGAGAGTGCTAGTGCCCCTTGGTCTCGCCTGCACATCGACCTGGCTGGACCGGTGCATGGCAGGACCTTCTTGGTGGTAGTGGACTCCTACTCCAAATGGATAGACTTGGCCCTGCTACCCTCGACTACCACTCAAGCAATAGTTAAGGCTCTGACCTGCTTATTCGCTACCCATGGACTCCCTGACACGCTGGTGTCTGACAATGGCCCGCAGTTCACGTCATGTGAATTCAGTATGTACGTTGCTAACTTGGGCATCAGACACATACTTACAGCTCCTTTTCACCCCGCTAGCAACGGGATGGCTGAGAGGGCAGTCAGGTCAGCCAAGGAGGCACTCGCCAGGTTTGGCCAGGAAAACTGGCACACTAAACTGTCACGTTACCTTCTGAGCCAACATACGACGCCATGCACCACTACTAATAAATCCCCTGCCGAACTTTTGATGGGGAGACGCCTTAGGACCACCCTGGACAGGTTGCATCCCCACTACTGCCCAGACGCCCCTTTAGGGTCTGACAGTCTGGTCAGGGACTTTGTCCTGCATGACCTGGTGTATGCCAGGAATTACGCAGGGGATCCTTTGTGGGTACCAGGTCAAGTTGTGTCAGTCACAGGTCCTAGATCCTACAGGGTCCTCCTGGAAGATGGACGCTTGTGGCGGAGACACGTGGACCAACTCAGAAGGCGATGGAGAAGTGCGACTGATGCCGACCCAGCCCAACCTTCCAGCACCAAGGACTCCCTGCCAGTACCAGTCTGCTCAGACGGAAGCTCCCTGCAGGACCCGGTCTACCCCGTCGACCAGGAGAGTTTGCTGGAGGACCCGAGCTTCCAACTAGAGACACCGAACCAACAGCCAAGCGAACCTGTTTGCCAGCCGGACCTAATGACTCGCCATGGTCAGCCCGAACAGGGGGACTTACCGAACTCGCAGAACACCACACCTGACCTAGCCCATTCCCCAACAAACTCCGAGGCAATTCCCGGGGGCAAGGACTTGACGCCAGCCAGCAGTTTACCCGGGTTGCGACGTTCTTGTCGCCAGCGCAGACAACCGACTTACCTAAAGGACTACGCATGTGTCCAGCTGGGGGAAAGGAGTGTTATGTCTTTGGAACTGGTTGGAGTCCCCAACCAGGTCCGCTGTTTGAGCGGGAGCACCAGCCGCTCCCATTGGCTGGCTCTGTTTGACAGCCGGCTATAAAAGCCGGCTGTCGAGCAGAGCCAGCCCCGTTGCCGCCAGCTAACCTGCTAGTTAGAAAGCAGACGTGGCAACCCTTTATTCCCTGTAATAAAGCCTGTTCGTTGTTCACTCTGGCTCTTGCCTCTTCCTCCCACCGCTCCACAACATTAACCTGGAAATAAGGAGAAACTTTCTGACAGTGAGAACAATCAACCAATGGATCACCTTGCCCTCAGAAGTTGTGGGAGCACGATCACTTGAGACAAGTGAAGAGATTGGACTGCCATTTGTCAGAAATGGTGTAGGGTCTCCTGTTTGGGCAGGGGGGTGGACTAGATGACCCCAAAAGTCCCTTCCAACTTGATTATCTGTTATCTGTTAATGTTTTGTTCAATGTTTCATTTCCCTTGCATTCTAGAGTAGAATATTTCATATTTATATTTTTCACCAGTCACATGAATTTTACAAAAACAAGAACAAGTAGAAAATAATATTATATAAATGCTAAAACACCAAAGTTTCCACATTCACCCTTCCACAATGTATTTGACTTTTCTCTTGCTATAGAGTTTTGTTGCAATATCTGCAGCAGCATTTCTCAATCTTGGCAACTTTAAGATAAGTGGATGTCATCTGTCAGACTTTCCCATTCATGCTTCCCCAGCCACCTCCACATTCCACACATCTTAAAGTTGCCAAGGTTAACAAACACTGATCACTGGTCTGAGAATTTTGGGGTTCTAGATAGAGAAGAGCTGTCAGATGCAAGCAACCAGAAAAATTCAGTGAATAGCCCAAGCAATTACTTTATTGTCAAACCTATTTACAAGAATCTCGTCAGACTGCCTTCCCTTGGGAAATGGTAGATACAGTTTTAAGGATATGATCTTAAGGATTCCTGCCCTGAATCATCTCCATGCTGGAATGTCTCTTTATTCCCCCTTTCCTTCAGCTGGAAAAATCACAGCAACACCAAAACATAGGCAAATTAGGAACATAATGTGGACAAGGCCAGGAATGATCATCATTGCATTTGTCATAATCAACATTATTATTACCGATAACTATAACATGCATAATTATTCCCATGTATTTAATATTTCCTCTTTTTATGAAAGATTAAAAGTTAGCAAAAACAAAGTTAGAATTCTGGGGACTATTGCCACAACTTTGAAGGGTCCAAATGGGCCCATAAGGCTGGAAATTGGAGCTATGATTATAATGGAAAGGTGCACAAAGTAGAATAACTTTTTTAAAAATAAGAAATTATTGTAAGATATAACTATCAATGATAGTTAGATATATTTTACTTGCCAAATTGATCACTAATTATCTCATTATCATGTGCTAGAAAATGTACACAAGGCAATCATAATGCATTCGGGTCTTTTATTAATGGGCTCCACATGTCTACCTGCTTGGCAACTCTTAATCTAGAATCTTGAATTAAATAGGCCAACGATATGATCCAGCATGACTTGTGTTCTTACTGTCTTAATGCTATTAATTTCAAGGAAATTCTTCCTAGAAAGAAACTCAAATTCCAACAGGCCTTATGATTTAGTATTACATCATGCCAGAGAGATTACATACGTTCAAGATTTATACTCTAGAATTATTTTTAATAATGGAAAAAAACAGATTGTACTTTTTAAAATAAATAAATAAATAGGTAAATATTAAAAAGTGTAAATCCTGAATCTTGTCCAGAAAAAGTGCAATAGCCTCTGACAGGGGAAGGAATAGCCGTAGGAAAAGAATAACAGTAGTTGTGCAGAAAAACAGCCTAAAGTATTATTAGATCATATACACCGCAAGAAAGAGAGATTAGTGAGGGAGCTGTCTGGTAGATTACTTAGCAACGTTATATCACAAAGGTTTGAATGGAGAAATAAAAATAATAATACCTGGGTCACATGAGAAGAAAGAAGAAATCAAAGCAAATGGAAATAGCTATTATGTTTTTCAGTTCTATTTTTTTTCTAAGAGAACATTTTCAAAATAGGCTTGACTAATTCCTATACTACATCTGATTACAAATCAATTGTTCTCTTTCATAAAACAAACAGGATGTACTTTAGAGACTTTTTGATCTTTATTTAGATCAAGTCATTTTGTAATAATTTATCTTTGGCAAACTACAGTTAGCGGCATTAACTTCATTTCCTTATTTAAGGAAGTGAGCAATCATGCTGCCTGAATAAAGGTACAAAAAATTGGAGATTTTCAATCATACATGGTAGCATGGCCTTATCTAAAATCTTATGCTTGATATTCTATGATCTGGAGAGAGGTGGCCTAGTTATTTTATCTAAAGCTCAATCAAAGTTTGACAATAAATTAGTTCTTATTTCAGTGCTAAATAAAGAAATCTTATTTCTTGGTGTCAACATAGCACAACTTGTTGCAAATGATTTATAGCTTAATATACTTAATACCACTGAAACATGTTGCTGGATAAAGGTTATGATCAGCATTAAATAGTAATAGCAGTGGTTTTAACTAAGTGTGTTTCAAGATATGCAATATAAACTACAAAATAGGCAATAATTATTTCTTGTTTTACTCAGAAGCATCCAATCTTAATTACCATGAATTAACCAGTTTCTCACTGCAGATCATTCTCTTATCATATTCTCTTACAAAGTGGAAGGAAGGGAGGGAGGGAGGGAGGATGGAAGGAAAATTTTTATATTTCAATACAGAATAATTATATGGGGTTCAAGTCATGTAAACAGGGGCATGATAGAGTATAACATGTGACAGCTCCGAGAGCTTAAGGAAATTGGGTGTTATGTATTATTCTGATACTTATGTCTCCTTTCTGGCAACTACCAAGCTCTTAAACTAGCAGTAATGTGTCATGCATAGTCTGCTGAAGTCAGAAACCATGAAAAGCCTTATAAGTTAAAACTAGCAGTTTGAATTAGGAGTGGTAATGAACAGGAAGCTAATGAAGATCATATAGATAGTCGTTGCTTTACAATCACAATAGGGATCATAAAATTCATCATTAAGTGAGATGATTATTAAGTGAGATATCACATGACTGCACCTTCTCTGCTGGTTTCCCTATTGACTTTGCTTGGCCAGAAGCTAGCTGGGAAGGTTGCAAATGGAGATCATGTGACCACAGAATGCTGTAATCTTCATAAATGTGTGACAATTGTCAAGTGCCCAAATCATAATCACATAAGTAAGCGTTGATGTTAAGCATTGATATTAGGATGTATTTATGGGCTATACATTTTATTTAGGCAAAGGGTTTCATTTGTCTGAAATATTATAGGTTTTCCTTCTTGAGCAGGGAGTTGGATTAGAATGGTGTTATTCCAATTGTGTTATTCTCTTCTACGAAATTTTCATTGTCATTTTGCATTTTAAGTTCTTTATTTTTGAAACCTAAAAAACCAAGATTAAACCAGTTGATGTTTTAATAAGTAAATGTGATATACAAATGGCAAAGCAAAAGAATAACTTGGATAACTATATTATACTGGATTTATAAGAGAGAAACTTATGTCTTCTTTTATTTCTCTTTCTCTTTGCTACATTCTTGTTTCTTTTCTTTCTATATTTTCATTTTTTATTTTTTTTTCTGTGCTTTCTATTTTTTATTTTGTTTTCTTGCAATTTATACTAGTTTTCAGCTGTATAAAGGTAATGCTTATTGACATTATTATTTAAAAAACTTCAGTCTTTACCTATCCTGGTTGAGGTCTTGGCCCCTTACAGCAAAGAATGGTATCCTCCCCCCCACCTTACATCCAGGGGTGGATTCTACCAGTTTGGTCCAGTTCGGGCAAACCAGTTGCTCCAAAGATCAGCTGGGAGAGAAGTGGTTTGCACTGATGATCAGCTGTTGGGCCCACCTGCCCCGGCTCTAGTCTGTGCTTTATTTCCAGGTTTTCTAGCTCAGCTGCTTCGTGGGGCACGGCAGATTGCTGTGCGTCAGTTATTTTACACACAGGGCTTTCAGCAGAAGTGAGTTGCAAATGCTGTGTGCATGTGCAAAGCGTGCTCACTAAACCAGTTGTTATACTGGTTGAATCCACTCCTGCTTACATCCTGCAATGGTATTGTGGTTGTTGGATTGTTTTATAAAAGGAAACTAAAAAAAATAGGATAATTTGCATCTTAGAAGACAGTAGCTTGTTTTTCTAAGAACTGGGGGGAAAGAATGTACTTCATATACTCCAATGCCTTTATTTCAGTATATGTTACTATATTGTACAATCAAAAGCTTTTCAAGTATGCACTCACATGAGTTAAAATCATTCTGGCAATCTGAGTTCATGGCTGAAAAAATTACACTTTCTAATAAATTTAATTATTGTCTGAGCTTATCACAGCAGTTTTTACGAAGCCATTGTCATCAATTAAACTGGATTACCCTTTAAGAGTCTAGAGCTTCTGGACAGAATCATTATAATCTTTTCCCCATTTTCTTCTTACTTCATCCTATGCACATTATTTTTTTATTTTTCACTGAAATCAATGGGAGAGTAAACAAGAAACTAAAACAACTGGATATTAACATTTTTTAACATGAATAAAAAAATTAAGTCATGTAATCATTTCAAAGGGTACATTGCTTTGAATGCTGCCCCTTCATATAAAAGCCAGGCCAATTGTTGAGAAATCAATGTGGAAATATGCTTAAGGGAATTCTCCATTCTTAGTGGCCACAAAGAAGTTAGCTTTGAATAATGCTCTTGGTCTTTGAATTCTTTTTTACTTGTTGTTATGCTGAATAACTGTTGTATCAGAGGTAAGTCAATATTTTGATATTTTTGCTCACTGATGCCAAACTCAATCAATCTGTTACATCTATAAAAAATATCCTCCTGCCAGCCAACACAGATGGCATATTCTCTTTAATATTAATGGAAGAAACTGACCTTAATTCCAGTGGAGAGTTAGATTGATATATATTTTCCAAATTTGCAAATGTTTTTATCACTGGCTGGTCCATCAACTACATATATACCTACATGCTGTTATTATACTGGCATGAAGAACACATATTCCAAAGACATTAAAGATACAGTAATCTTGGACCAGTCACTGTCTCTCAGACCATCTCATCTCACAAAGCTTTTGTTGTAGGAAAAGAGGTGGAAATATGTTAGATATGTTCACATCTTGAGCTTTTTGTAAAAATAATAAAGGCAGGATTTAAAAAATAATAATATAAGAGAAATTGCTAAAAGAAATAATAGAATAGAATAGAATAGAATTGGAAGGGACCAATTCTAGTCCAACCCCCTCAGGCAGTAAACCCTTTACTATTTCAGACAAATTGTTGTCCAATCTCTTCTTTAAAACTTCCAGTTGGAAAATTCACAACTTCTGATGCATCTGGCCCATGGGCCAGGCGTTTGTTACCCCTGTTCTAGATTCTCAAGTAGCTTTCACAAATGTTATTGATTTTCCAACTATTGTTTTCTGTCCTTGCCATATTTGCTTCTATATTATACCAATTCTTATATTGCCTTTCTTCAAATTATTTACTCATTTTTACTGATGTTTTTATAAATTTCATTAAACCATGAATTTCTTACTTGCTTAATGGCATAATAAATGTTCTTATACTGCCCTATAATTAGGTAGCTAAAAAGAAGGACCACTTAAAAGAGTTTCCGCTGTGAAGAATTCTGCAGATACTTGGTATTTTCACACCATAGTAAAATGCTGTTAGAGCAGCTGCAAACTTTAGCCAGAGGAATGAAATAATGTGAATAGCTCCTTGCATACCAACTTCAGATGATCCTACCCCAACATTTCTTTTTCTGTTTGGGGTAGAATTAAAGAAGAATACAGGACACTCTTGTTTGATTGCATCAAATCCATCTCTAAATAAAAAGCTATCCTCTTCTTTCAGCAGCCAATATTCACTGCTTAATTAAATCAGAAGCACTCATATTCCCCGATGTATGAGCCTTTTGGCCTTTGTAAATAAATCACCAGACCATGATTTAATTCTAATCTCCATTCCCCAGTGGCTCACTTTTCATGTTTACTTAAATATTGCCCTTCAGTGTGATTTTTCTCCCACTGAGTACCTTATATAGATCCCTTGCCACCTATGTGTTCCATAAATTGCTTTAACTAACTTGCCACTATAACTTGACAGTTTCTTGTCAAGAACTACTTCTTTTTGCATGTATTTCTCAGGAATCTAGGTAAGTTTATCTTTCAAGTCTCATCTAAAATATGTCTTGGAGGCATTGCCAGAACAAGTAAAAAGTAGCATAGCAATACTTTCAGTTAAAACTGCTATCACTGATGACGATGAAAAATATTATAAATACATATGTAAATAAATAAAACAAATCATTTATTTCTAAATGCATATGCTGCCTTTTAAAAAAAGTCACTCAAAGAGGTTTATATTTTTTTAAAAAAACATAAGATTGTTTTGAGTCTGTTTTGCTTGCTGTTCCCATTATTTCTGATGAAAAGGAAACTCTCATGTTTCAAATGACTATTTTAAGTATCAGACTGTTTCATGAAAGTTCATTAACTATCCATTGAAATAGCAAGCCTTTGACTAATGTCCAAAGTTTTTCCTGCTGCCACTGAATCACTATGACCATTTGACATGTAATTGGGGAATTAAAAGTGGTTGTTAAATAGTATAGTTATTATCTTTTGAGAAAATGAATTTGCTATATTTTCCCCATGAACAATTTAGAATTAAGTCTTTTAGCTTTCTGATTTGTATTATTTGAAAAGTGGCAGTTGATTAAACCCATTGATAAGGAATGACAGACATTCTAGATTCTTTTCAAATATTTAAAGCATAATTAATCACCAGCATTTTCATTCATGTTGCATGAATGTGAGCAAAGAGTACCAATACTGAATATTTACATTATATGATCTATAAAAAATTCAAGATAAAAAAGAAAAGAAATACTATAAGATATAGCAAAAAAGAGCACTAAACTATTAATAGATGGTATCATACATCATGATGGAAAATAAGCAATTGAATTAACTTCCTCTTTGAACTATCCTTAAGTTTTGTACAATGTTGAAACTTGTATCCATCTTTTTACAGAAACAAATTCTGAGTTTATACTCATTTTAAGTATATTCTATTGGTTTTGCAACAATTTTGCATAATATAAGACAAAGTGTTAAGGTGAATAAGCGCTATTGCTACTGGCGGTGGTGTTATTGTATTTGTTTCCCAATCCTCTTCAAAGATCACAAGGTGGTCTGATGACAATGATTTGGTATGTCAACAAATCTGGTCCTTAAACTTGGCTACCCAGTTAGCTTCATAGATAAGTACAAATTTAAACCCAAGGCCCTTCTGATCAAACCTGAAGAAATTTTATAGTACTAACCAGTCCAGTATCTTAGTAATCATCAAAAAATACAAAATTGTCATAATGAACATATTTCTTTGTCAGGAAGAGCTCTGTGCTTGGGGAAAAAATGACTGGCTAGTATTCATCCTAAAGTAATCAATGACAATAACATGACTTTGAATCAATTCCCCAAGCTCTTTTTGCTTTAGGCAAAGTATATGGCCACTTCCCTTCAAAGACCCTCTTCAAGGAGCAGGGATTTCCCCAGCAGGGAAGCCAGTCATCTGAAGGCAAAGAAAGCTGAGAGATGCCTTCTTAGTTAGGATGCCCAAGGCATGGTCTGAACTGCTGAGATAGCCTGGATAATTAGCTTTCTCTTTTCCTTTCCAAAAAGATCCTTTGAGTAGCAGAGAGGGAGAGAATGAAAAAGCCTTTCAGTGTATTCCAAATCTAGGCTTATAAGTGATATAACTTAGGTGCAATTATTTCTGGTGCTTGTCTTTTCCTGAAAGTGTCTTTGCAACTGCCTTACTGAGAACTATATAAATACTGTAATCTGTTTTTTTAGAGAAATGGCTGAAGTGTTAGCCTGGGCCCAATTTCTCCAGTCCTATTGCAATTAACATGCCTTTCACTATTTTTTTTTTAAAAAGGCCTTCTGAAAAAGCCAATTCACTTTCATAGAACATAGAATGATAGAGTTGGAAGGGATCTTGGAGATCTTCTGGTCCAAGCCCCTGCTTGAGCAGGAGACCCTATACCATTTCAGACAAATGGTTGTCTAGTCTCTTTTTGAAAGCCTCCAGTGATGGAGCACCCAAAACTTCTGAAGACAAGCTACTCCACTGGTTGACTGCACTCAGGTTTAGGGAATTTTTCCTTAATTTCTAGGTTGCTTCTCTCCTTGGTTAATCTCATCCATATTCCTTATCTTGCCTTTTGGTGGTTTGGAAAATATTTTGATCCTGTTGTCTTGGTAGGAGCTTCTTAAATATGATATTAAAAATACCACAGTTACAAAGTTGCTTCAGAGGATATAAATCCACTAGTACTGGAATATATATATTCAAAGGATTTTTCCAGCTACCCCCAAAGCAATAGGGTGGTGCCACCTAAAAATCATTTTCTCATAAGACATTTTACCACAAAGTATATAAAACAATATAAAAAGTCATGTCAGTTTTTCATCTTTTAAGATCTGATGATGATGGTGATGATATAAGACATGCATTATATCTATGGAATGACAGGTATTGGATAAAGGATTTTAATCAGTTTGAACAATTTTTAAAGCACTGGTTTTGTTTCACAAGTAATAGCATTTAGCATTTACACTTTTATAACTTTTTGCATTGTTTTGTAGCCCTCTCTAAGTGGTTTACAAAGTTAGCATATTGCCCCCAACAATCTGGGTTTTCATTTTACTGATCTTGGAAGGAGGCTGAGTCAACTTTGAGCCATTGAGAATTGAACTGTTGGTAGAATTAGCTTGCAATACTACATTCTAACCACTGAGTCACCACAGTTCTGTTCTTAACTCTTAACACTATAACATTATCCTTTTTTTCTGAAGGTTTTAGAAAAATGGATTTCTCTGTGTTTTAAGAATATATCATGTTTTAAATATTCAATTCAACCATAGTATACTATTGATATTAAGGATTGTTGCAGGCCAATTCATTGAATATTTACTCAGAACGGAATTTTTCTCAGTTTAGTTAAATTTCTTCTGCTTATGAAAAGATCTGAATAAGACTTTAATCTGGTTGCTAAGCAATGGACCAAATATTTTCTGTCATTCCATCTCCTTTTTATGAAAAGAAGTCATCAAGAGGCCTGCCTCACTTTCAGTGAAATTATCATATTATTGGCTATTTTGTAGGACACATCCAAGATATTTGGCTAGCTTTAGCAAAAGACACTACAACACCCCATTATTCTATATGCAAACTTGACTGATGAAGGACACTTCCTCACACCCCCGAACCTGAAATCAGTGCGCTATGCTTGGAACTGTAAAAGTGCTATAGCATAGATTTGTCTTTATAACTTGTGGGATGGAATGTCCAACAAATTCTGGAAAAATGGAATAGGAGCACATAGAGTAGGTAGGGCTATTGCAGAAAGGATCCTAAGTCAAGGGAGAGAAAAATATAAAAAAGATTGGCCAAATGTTTTAAACATATTCTTAGAGCTTGCTAAGTGTTTTTTTTAAATGCTTGCTTTGAGGGTATTTCTATCTGTAAAATTGGATGAAAAATGTATAAATAAAAATAGAGCAAAGAAACCCAATAGAATAATGTTAACCTGACAAGACTAAATTATATTCTTAGTGCCAATATTTTTGTCTTGCCCTGTTTACTAGGACTGAATCTTTTCTTCACCTTCTCTTACCACTGCTACTATTACTTATTGGATTCTTCTTATCCTGTCAATCCTTTCTAAGGAAAACTTGATAAAACAGACTAAACTAAGCTTGAGGTATAATCTGGGAAGAAATAGGTGAGATATCAATGAATATTTATACTGTTTTGGTTTCACAGTAATTTAAGTTTGAAAACATATCTCTGCATGCACAAATATCTGAAACCTCCTAAAAATAAAAATAATTATTCCATTGGATTGATTTTTGAAGGATTTTGTGGAAGGTAGGACTTTTTGATATTTGTGCAGAACTACAATCCACAGGATTCATTGAATAAAGCTGTAATAGTAAGTATAACTGGATCAGTCAAAACCCAGCTCATGGATTAATGTATTATTCTACTTTGACTAATTTGAAAATAAATATTTAAAATTAATAATCTTGGACAAATCATCTTGTGTATATATATATATATTCATGTATTTGTTTATTACAGTTCTATACTTCCACAAATTATTAATCCAAGGACTCTTGTTAGTTAATATCGGTATATGATATGGATGGATTTAAACATCCATCGAACAAATGGAATCAAATCAAATACTAGAACAATAAAATAAATGAAGAACAACAAATACAATTTAAAAGTGATCTAATAGATTGGACATAAGTGGTCCAATCTAATAAGAAAATCCTTCAGAAGAATTCTGATTGCAACTGGGAAGAGGACCAGCCTGATTTCCAGAGAACTAGCACTGCTTCTGAAAAGTAGCCCAGCCTAGTTTCAGCTCACTTTGCCTCCTGAAGATGGATCAGTGGGATGCTTTCTCCCGAATGACTGAAGAGAACATAATAATTTAATATATATTACCCAGAGTTTACAAAATGTATATTTACATGTCTTCCTTTACTACAAATATGTTTTTGAAAAACTACAGTCTCTTCTTGTTTAGGAAAACAGAGTCTAAATCATCTGGTAGTTCATTTGTTTTCCAAGACTTCATAATGTGCATAAAGTTTAGGGACTGAAATTGGCCAGTTTAGAGAGAACCATTTTGAAAACATCTTATCTGTCTCCCAACAGAAGGCCAGCTGAGTTTGTGTTCTTTCAGGCAGATAGGAGAAAAAAGCCAAGAGTTTAAAGTTTGGAAGATAGTTTAAAGTTATGTGTAAAAGCTCTGAATTCTTTACATTGTAATAGGCAATCAACCGCTACATAAACAGTTGCAATAAAGATTCTAATCTAGCTAAGACATTACTTAAAAGTTTTCTAAATCAACTGGAGGACTTAATAAGGAGTTTAGTGTCTGGGAAGCTGCAATTTACTGTTTACAGCTAAGACCTGGTACAAAGCCTAATAATAAAGGTTTGCCAAGAGTCTCAGGTGTTTTGCTTTTACATTTTAGGATGTGAATCATCTGGTTTGGAGATTTAAATTCATTCAAAGTAAATAGACATTCCCTAATGCTTCTATCTTTTTCTAGCTTCAGTTTTGCCTTTTTTGTCTGGTCTTTACAATTTTCCAGTAGATGACAACCTTTTATTGCATTAAAATGTACCATAGTATGTAAGTGTTGTATAAGTATGATAGGTGTGCATTATTCTGCCATCTTCACTCAACAAATGATATACTAATTCTTTTTTAAATCTTGAATATATCTAAACAATTTCCTTGCTATGAACTTTTACCAACTTCTGCTATTATCAGGCTCCATTTTATAGCATTTGTACAGAATACAGCAGTAGCAATAACACTTAGACTTATATACTGTCCCATAGTACTTTACAGCATTCTTGAGCAGTTTACACTCTCAGCATATTTTCCCCAACAACCTGGTATTCATTTTACCAACCTCAGAAGGATGGAAGGCTGAGTCAACCTTGAGCCCATCAGGATTGAAGTCTAGACTGTAAGCAGAGTTACCCTGCATTCTAATTGTTGCACCAGCATGGCTCTTAGTAAAGAGTAAATAATAAAATATATAGAGAAGTGACTTGCAACTTTATCACATGTACAAGCAATGTTAATAACTCTTCATAGTCTCTTTGTTTAAAACCAATGATCTGTATTCAACCTGTATTCCATTTCTGATCTGTAGACTGTGACAAATTTCTAAGCATCATCCTTTTAACCCTGGTGTCAGCAGAAAGCCCTTTAAGGTTTACCAGAAATAGCAACATATCTTAACCACATAAATAACTTTATATTGCTTTCTTTTTACTTCTAACAGCATTAATCTTTAGTCCATAATCTTGTAGAATTTAATTTCTTTTAATTTCTTTCTTTTTTAACCTTCTCACAAGATTCTTCAAAACTTTAATGTCTCTTTTGTAAATCCAGTATAAAACATTACCCAGGATTGGTTTATTATTTATATTTCCCTGTTGATTTTTGAAACATCAGCCTGGTTTACATTAATGAAGACTCAATCACCCAGGCCAAAGGCGTCTAAAGGTTGAATCATGGCAACTGGACCAAATTTTCTTAATCTGAGATGTTTTGTTGCTCATCATGGTTCAGCCTTAGACACCTTTGGTCTGGATGATTGAGTCTTCATTCGTTGACATATTGCAAACCATTTTGGGAGAAATCTCTGAAGTTAGTTTGGCAAGAGTTGGTACATTCCAGTGACTGACTCTCTGATTCTGCTTAACTAATTTTGCTCTGACTGATGAGGTTGCTTGGATGAGCAACAAAACATCCCAAAGTTTGGTCCAGTTGCCATGATTAAACCTTTAGATGCATCAAGCTTCTTTCTTTTGTATGTCCAGGGCAATGGTGGGATTCAAAATTTTTTACTACTGGTTCTGTGGGCATGGCTTGCTGGGCGTGGCAGGGGAAGGATACTGCAAAATCCCCATTCCCTTCCCACTCCTGGGGGAAGGATGCTGCAAAATCCCCATTCTCTCCCCACCCCATTAACCTGCTTTCCAGCTCCATTCTCCTGTGCCAGGCAACAAAAGAAGACCCAGACAATCAGCTGAGACTCAATCAGCTCAGAACTACTCAAAAATTCCACAACCAGTTCCCGAGAACTGGTCAGAACCAGCTGAATACCATCTCTGGTCCATTAAGATATCCCTTTTCATGTCATTCTCATAGTCTCTCATTAGTATATCCACTTTCAATGTCATCTCTGTCTTGTCAAATAAAACTTGTTCCTCATTTGCCATTGCTTCCATAACATTTTTGAGACACAATCTGTCTATAGAAACAAATTTCAATATGTCTATAGAACCAAAATGTCAATGTCATTGTTGATATTAATTTCTGGTTCCATTTTTCAAAAGTGTCCTTCAGTATTTCCAATGTTACAATATTTTGCATCATCTTATAAGTCCCAGTTAATTAGTTGTCATTAATCTTGTGTATTTTTTCTTCTTTAAGTAAAATATTTAGTTCCCTCTAGTGTCTAATTTTTAAAAATACTTAACTTTCTTGTGTTTTGGAAAAAGTCCAAACAAATCTATTTCCCAAGGCAGGGATTCTTTATAATTAATTCCATAATCTTATTTCAAATTTATCTGCGCCCTTAATCCATTTACAACTTTCTAGGATCAAAGTCTTATTTAACTTTTTGGTGTTTATTTCATTTTTTAAAATATTTTTAAGCTTATAATTAAAATTTTCTTTCACTGAAGATTGAAGGCAAACTTATCCAACAATTTCAGACTTGTCATTCCAAAGGTCCCTAATAGATTAAAAATAGTTAACAAGCAACTTCCAAATGTGATTAGAAAAGACATTTGCATAGTTTTAAAAGGTGATGATCACAATTGTGAGTAATATGTCTATTTGTGTCAACTCCAAGCGGTCAAAACTGCCCAGATTACTATTTTGCAGTCTTTTCTCAAGGAGCAGCTGTTCAAAGTTCATTGGGCAAGTTTTTATTCTCTCCTTATCTGGAGAGGTTCCAAAGACCCATTTTATTTACCATCTGTTCATTATTTGTCCCCCATCTTCAGTTCTCCATTTCCTCCTCCAGGAATCCTTAGTTTTCTTACCAACCAGCATCTTAATATTATTTTCCATTAGCTTTTTCTGTCATGAAATCTTACTTATCATTGTTCTGAGTTTATTAAAATCAGTTTTGTGAACTGCTAGGTAAGCAGGGTACCGACTCTTCTGCAGAACAAAAAAGATTCCCACAAGATGATAATAGTCTTGACTCTCCTGATTTTAGGAAATTCTTAAAAATCCATCACTCACTGAGTCAGGAAATTTTATAAACTCATTTTAGTTCTGTGATATGGGTGTAGTGGCTCTGTTGCAGTGTGCCTTTATTAATACATGTTGTTTGTGGCATTTTAAATAATTTTTAAGCACCACTAATATTTCATGAGTAGGTGGCCATAAAAATAAAAAAGAATGAAAATATAAATGACTTTTACAACATTCTGCTTTAGCTTTCTTTAAAAAGAAACAGTCATTATATAATCACTTTTCCAATATTTCTTCAATCTTTAAAATTTTAATGAATGTCATCTAAAAAAACTGTAGTTTTATCATACTTTTAATGTTGCATTATAAGAAACTAGAAAGCTTTCAAGATACCCATTTTGCCAGACTCTATTTTCTCCATTATACAGCTGGAAATGAACTAATCTTTGTCACCTATTTTACAAACGTGGAATATATTACCTACAATATTTGTGAGAATTTAAGAATATAGAAAATATTAGCTTGGTTTTTTTAAGGGATGCTAATAAAGATGCCACTGTAATACAATCATTCACGTTTTCATCTTGTTAACAGCATTACAAAAACACACACACAAAAAAATAACAGAAGCGTCTGCCAATATCTTGTAAACATAACCAGAGCTTCACTGACAAGGGCTTTAATATCCCTTTCCCTACAGATCATGTCTCTACCCCCAATTTCTCAAATGGAGATTTTGTAAGCTCCCTGCTGAACAACACATCTGTCCTTGTTGTGTTGATCAAGTGGAGTAAATTGTCCATTATGTTCACCACCTGCGCATTTATGGTGAGATCAAGATCAAAATGTTAATGGTAGATAAACTCATGGTACTGATCTTGAATTATCTTCTTGCAGTTCTGTTTCCAACTATCAGCAACCAAGTTGGTACTTTTTGTTCTGCTGTCATTTAAACTTTAGCAAAAAGTATTTCCATTCTTGGCTGCAGCTTTGGCTTTATTTTATTCTAACCTTTTACTTCCAATGCTTCTATTTCCCTATCTTATAATTTCATGGTTTTGTTGTTCTTGCATGTATTTTATGGCATTCCTATGTTATGACTTATGAGTTCAACAATAAACTTATTTATTTACTATCTTAATTATTCTTCTGTGAAGTAAAATAGTCTGTAACATTATTGAGTCTCTAACAGTGTGAAATTGTTGTCACTTTTGCTTGTTAGGTTCACTCTCATGACACCCTCTAAACTTGACTAAAGGTCTAAAGCTCTGTGGAATTATGCTAATCATGGGTAGGTTCTAAAGAAATATACATGAAAACCAAAGAAATATCCCATTTTCCTGGGTACTCTCTGGGTCTATTCTTTAGGTATCCACCAGTCCTCTGGGTTAGACCCAACTCTAGTGTCAAACTGTGATATTTTGGATGATAGAAGGGAGTATGAATCCAATCAAATTATTCAATCAATGAATGTGAAGTCAAATGCCATTTTCCCTTCCTCAAACCTACTCTTCCTCAGACAGTACTGGAACTTCCATTTAGTAAAGAACTATAATTGCTTTCTTTCAGGTCCAATAAATATTTTATATAGGATTGTCTTCAATATTTTCCCTGGCAATGAAGGGAGTCATCTGTTGCTCTCTGTTCACTTTTTCTATAGCGGACAGAACAGATATAATAAAATAACTTCTGAATAGAATCACAATCCAGGGTTTAAGCAAAAAGATGTATTTAGAAAGTAAGTATATAACTATAGAGTTATATAGAAATAAAATTTTCTGGTTTTCCCTAACTTTTTATCTCTATATCACATCAGCATATTTAACATTTTTTTTCTATAATTATACATCAAATCCTTCTGGTGCTTAATTTTTTTAAAAGTAGTTTTTAAAATAAATATGCATCATATACATCTTACATGACATTTTAAATCTGTGCTACTACTGACACTAGGATATTTCATATAAAGCTAGGATTATTTTTAGTATTATTTCTATATGACAAATTGTATTCCATCTTTTTCCAGTAAGTCAAAGAAGAACATGTGTTGTTTTCTTTCTTTATCTATGCTGAATAGAGTAAGTTAATATATCATGTAATGGAACATTTTAGAATTGTGTCAAAAATGACCTTCATAGCAAAAGGTTCGAACTTGATAATTTTCTTTTATAATCACAGAGTATATGTTATTGATTTGTACTTATCATCCTCTTAAGACAAAAGGTCATAATACACTTACAAATTAGGATATTTCATATATAGCTAGGGTTTTGTTATTTTAATAATTTCATACATACCAAATATCTCTCTCTGGTAAGAATCTGATATAGAACCTTTCAACTATCAGATGAGACATGTTTCATTTAATAACAGACTTACTTAGCAATAGAAATTCTGGTCCTAATTGTGGCTGTAAGGCAAGGACTACCTATACTATGGAAAACTGAAGTCATCATTTTATTCTCATCATTCAGTATGGACTGTAAAAAGTCTGATGTGATCTACTGTGAATGTCTATGAAAAATCCTTCCAAATGCATTCCAAATAAAATACTCCTCAAAAACTGAGATTTTGTTTTACGTCATATAAAAAGAACAAAAAATGGAGAGGGAACAGACTTTGTTGCTACTCAAGGTTCCTTAACATTAATATTTCAAATTTATGACAATTATAGTCAGGTCTGAAAACAAGTGAAAATCCAGTGGCAAGTGATCCAACATTCATTTATATGTGGATGTTCATGTCATATTCTCTTTACATTTTCCTATTTTAACTTCATTTTTCCCTTAAATGCACTTTAGAATATAAGCTAAACAATGCAGATCTTGCAGAGACTAAATATAGAGACAACACTGTAATTATTTCAGTCGTTTTCCTTTGAACATTATAAATGACTAGTCTTATAGCCATCATAATGCTGTTTTTTTGTGAGACATTTCAAATGGCTTCCTTTGAGTTCCAGCATAGTTGAATACAGCAAATGCTTTCATTACTAAAACAGTCTATTTATTTTATCCTCATTAACCTTTAGCCTTCTCTTTCCTATTTCCTGTGCACTGGTCCCAGACCTGATACGTATGTATGAATGTTCCATAGAAATATCGATTCAACTCATATGTCTATAACTCTTTAAAATACAGATGAACTATTTTTAATGCAATCACTCAGATGTTTTGTGTGTGTGTGTTTGTGCATGTGCATATATGTATAAGTATTTGTATATGTATCCAGATTTATTCTAAAGAGGTATCTAGATATAAAAGCAAGAATATATGTGAAGCATGACATATAAATTGAATGTGATATATTTCATTTTTATAGAAATAAAAAATGCTATTGATTAACTAAATGCTAAATGCTGACTTTATATTTTTTTTCTTTAAATGGAAAAACAAATTGGTTTCAATTTATATTTATATATTTTTTATTTATATTTATATTGAGATAAATATATACATCCCTGGAAGTATATTCCCTGAATATATTCCTCAGAATTATAAAGACTGCCAATGTTTGCAAATCATATTCAGAAGGAAAAAAAATCCTGCACTATTAAACAAATTGTAACTTTTAATATTTTGGTTTAAAATTATTTCATTTTGATCTCAAGTGATAGAAGTTTTGAACTAAGATCTCTTTTATCTGACATATTTGAGAGAAATCTGCAAGTTTTTCAGTGATACAAAATATGAGGACTGAGCCATCTTTTCTTCAGTTAGAACTTCATTCGAGCTCAAAATCTACATCTGTTGAGCAGGATAAAAATTCATGTTGGACGTGAACTTATCTATTTTACTTCAAAATAAATTCATGTATTCATTTTATTTCATTCTAACAAAGTGAAAAAAATTTCCTGATTTTCCTTACTGCAGGTATATATTCAAAGCATATTCAAGATATTTTTAAAAAGTGTGTTTCCATTCTTTAGCAAGTATGGATAAAAGGAAGTAACTAGTGTTGAAAGAAAGCATCCAAGTTTCATTTCTGTGTGCTATTGTTACATTAAACTGCTCCTATCTTAGTTTGGATGTTTATGTGAGGAAAGTTTAATCCTAAGTAAAGGGGGGTTGGGGTGGGATGAGTATAACCATGTTGCTAAGCAACAGCATGTTGTCACGTCCTGCTCTCACTTGATCCTATTGCAAATTGCACAGCTGAAAGCTTTCTATCTCAGGGACTATATGACTTAAAATTCATTCTAAGCAGGAGTGGGGGAAGTGTACAAACCATAAAAGTTGGTGGTGCTACAAGAGAAACCAAAATGGAAATCAGAACACTGTATAAATAAAGCCATTACAGGGAAAGGAGGCATGGAAAAAACAGCTATTTCATTTAAAAAGTCTAAAAAGGGACATTAAGCAGAAGCAATGGCTTGATTTATCTGTTTCATTTTTCATTTCATAGAAATGAATGAATCCATTCTTGCTTGTACAAATCACAAGTGTGAGTTCCATTCAGATTCAGACTGAGTAAGAAGGGTTAATACTCTTAAAATTCTGATTTGAATGGAATTCTCTCTGCGGGTTTCTTTTTTTGAAAAATAGAAATTACACAGACACACACACACACACACACACACACACACACACACGTATATGTATAATGAAGTACATATTTTACATACATACAACTACATGCACAGAAAAAATAATGTGGACAGCATCTCTCAATCTCAATCTTGTAGCCTATAGATATTACAAAATTAGACATGTCTGGACATTGTGTTATCTTGTGAAATTTAAAGAGTCTCTTAGATTTCAATAAGTCTTCAAAAACTAAACTCTAAGTACTGTTGGGTCATATGGCAGATTATGTTAAATGTAATTATTTTAGATGCATGAGAGTTATTGGTAAGTCTTTTATGAATTACTCAGTTTAGAAATATCTACATTAATAATTCACTGGCTTATCTACATGCTGCTTAGATGCATTATTTTTGTTGTATTGGAATTCTAAATCCTGTTGTGTCAGAAGAAATGAGATTAGAAATATGTATTAAAGAGGATACTAGTCAAAATAAAATTAAGTCCACGGTGCTTAAAATTACTATCAGACCAGTTACCACAGAGGAAATCTCTGTGGAGCCAATCATAAAGAATTTAGAAGGGTGGAGAAAGATGCAATTATCCATTTGAAATGGCTGCCTTTTCCTCATTCTGACAACTGAGTTTTCTGATGACATAAAAGAACACCTGTGATATACTTTAGTTAGATGTTCATACATGATTCAGATGAAAATAAATAATGCATGCTGTTCAACAAAACCAGTCCAAAGAATTCAACAAGGACAATTATCTGCCTTAAGAACATTGGCTGAATTATGGAGAAGGAGATATCTAACCAGACATGAATATTTGCAGTTCTACAGATTAAAAATTGAAGTTAAAAGCAAATGTGATATAAAAATATTTTTTTTAAAAAAACATCAGGCTTCATTGATAGACCTTGTTTCAGAGAAACAGGCAACATAAGACAGAAGACTTGTATACTCTATATTAGACATGAACTTACATATACAGAACTGATGGAAACGTAATTGTTGAAAGCTTTTATGTTAAGATACCAACACAAGTTTACAGAAGGAATATTTTGCTAGGACTCTGTCACAGATCACCAGTTAGAAGAGAAGGGATTATAATGTCAGTTACATAGATATTAGTTTAAAGACTAATTCTGCATAACACAAGATATCAAATACATTTTTACTTGTCTTAGTAATAATTTCCTCTTTCATAAAATTAAAGTGGCATTTTGGATTTTGATACTTTGGATATAGTCTACATTAAAAAAGTTGGCTAAAATATTAAAGTGGTGGAAATGTTGGGTGTAAGTGCTCAAACCTTTTTAGATTTATTTTCAGTAAAAGTATTTGTGAAAAACTATTAAATACAAACTATCTGTGATAGAATGGCCGATCTTATTAACCAAGAGAAATTGTGTTAAAGATTCAGTGGGAAGGAAACCATGAAGGCAGAGTTATTGTAGTTGGCTGGAATCTCATGAAAGGAAATAAAGAAGGGATGTGAGTGCACATTTCTTGTCTCTCTCTCCTGATAAAAATGCTTTCAAATTCCTGAATTATCAGACTATATGGATAAGGACTTTCATCGCTGGAGAAATAAAACTTTTTATTACAAGTTATTTGCTTTTAAGAGCTATTGGAATGGCAACTAAATCTACGTGTTCAACAGTTGACTTAATTTTAACTGCACCACTATTTGCCAAGCCAGGCAAGATGACAGAGAAAGATTCTTCCACTGCTTCATTAAAAGAAATTCTGGCTCAGGTACAACTCTTCAAATTGGTCAGACAAGATCTGGCAGAGCCTAAACATGATTTAAAACAGACGCAAAAGAAAAAGCTCAGTAGGAGGATCAATTGCCTGCCCATAAGGCAATTACTCAAACCAGCCATAATATTTTGCATAAATGAATTTGTTATTTAGAATCACAATTGCATAGGAAAACTCTACATGTGATTGGTACTGACAGCCCTCCCAAATAAACAAACCTGACTGAATTTATGGAGGATTTTTTCAGAAAGCTGCTTTGTTTGGGAACTGATTTGCCAGTCAAAATTTATCATGTGATTAACATTCCTTTAATCAGGAGAAAATTAGAACTAATTTCAATTTTGTGCAATTCCTTTGTGTTACCACAAGATATGAGATTTTACAAATATTTACCCGAAAATCAGTAAAGTCTCCCATGAAGTGGGATTCTAGTCAAAGCAAAATATCAAATTTTCCTGATTTTAGTATGGAGGTTTCAAAAAAGAGATGTTTATAAAAGCTTGAACCTTCACCAAATTAATACAATTTCAATATTTCATGCATTTTCCAGCTCACTCTGCATTAATCGAGACTGATTCACATATTTGATAATTATTTGAATGCAGAAGACTTTATCCTATCTTTAAAATCAGCTGATGGATAAATCTGATAGTGGTTCAGTCTACGAAATCTGGTGTAGGAGAAGTCTGAATTTACCTACAGCTATGTTGTAAAAACTTCAATTTAAAATCCTCTATGTCTGCACCTTTTTTCTATATCTTTTTAGTTTATGTTATGATTAGTTCCAAGATAGCAAGTCTGGTCATATTGCCAATTTTACCATTTGTTTTTAACATACACTACATTTGTTTAACTAATAATGTTTGAAACTGTTGTGTAATTATCAGTGTAGGAAGGAGATTTGTATTTTCAAGAACTGATTCCATTAAATATATTAACACCTCAGATTTTTCAGATGAGTCAAAGTATCTGGTCCATATTTAAATTTTGAAACATGCATTAGTTGATTATAAAGCCACAGTCATGAATTAGGAAGACAAAATTCCATTTAAAGTCAAGAAAAATCTTTAAAATACTCATTAAAAAGTAATTGATTTAAAGAAAGTATTTCAGATTCTGCCCAGAGCTTTGAATAAAATATTTTGTCCCTATTTTTAGGAGAGTTTTCATAAAATTAAATATTAATGAGCGTTAACATCAAAAACGAATCTCTAACCCCCAAAAGCCCAAACATATGTGTGACTGCTTATAAACCAAGAAATTAAGTACCATTCAGGGTTAGGGAACATAAACCAGTTGGATTCTGTAGAGATATGTATAAAAGGGATCGAAGGGCTACTTATCAAATCTGCAGATAACATTAAATCAATGTTCTTCAGTAGGAATGCACACACACAAATACACGTATACATACATATATTTAAGGAGAAAAAAATATAAGACACACACATACAATAGGTGATTCATAGCTTGAAATGTTCTCTGACCTAAAGGTTGTAATAAAGGTTTTAGATCAGTGGTAGCTAACCTTTTTGGGCTCCTGTACTAAAAATTGTGCATGCCCTGGCATGCCATGCTCGTATGCCAGCACCCAGAAGGCCATGTATGCCCCCATACCCCTTGTGCATGTGCGTGCAATTCCTCCTGCTGTCCCATCCCCCCCACTCCCTTACCTGCACTGTGCCTCACAGCTGATTTTCAGCCTCCCAGAGGCTTGAAAAAAGTTTATGTAGCCTTTGTAGGCCAAATAATAGGCTCATTTTGTCTCTTCCGGTATAATAGGAAGTGACAAAACAGGCCTATTATTTGTCCTGCAAAGCCTGCAGAGGTTTTTTCAAGCCTCTTGGAGGCCAAAAAAGGTCTCAAACTAGCCGAAAGTCAGATGCAAGGCACATACATGGGCAGTGAGGTAAGTTGCAGCTCACGTGCTGGCACAAATGGGTCTGCATGCCACCTGTGGCACACATGCCATAGGTTCGCGATCACGGGTTTAGATATTTAATAGCTTGAAGGCACTTTGGTTCAACATTAACAACCTTAGTCTAAATCAGGAAGATAAAAAGGGCTAACACAATTGTGGGTTGTATTACAGTAAAAGAAGCAGTGTATTAAAGATTCATGAAATCATTGTTGTCTTCTCTGCACTGGTACGATCACACATGGAATTCTGTGTGCAATACTAACTATGACATTTCTGGATGGACATACAGAGATTTAGATGAAGGAAATAGGAGATAAAGCACACAGACCAGAGGTAGTATTCAGCCAGTTAAGACAGGTTCTGAAGAACCAGTAGCAGAAATTTTCAGTAGTTCATGGAAAAGGCAAATACCACATCTGACTGGCCCCGCCCCCATCTATTCCCTGCCTCCTGAATCCCAGTTGATTGGCTGGGTCTTCTTTTGTTGCCCTGCACAGGAAAAAGGAGCTGGAAAGCAGGTGAGGAGGGTGAGGAGGGAATGGGGATTTTACAGTATCCTTGCCCTGGAGTGGGTTGGAAATGGGGATTTTGCAGTATCCTTCCCCTGCCACACCCACCAAGCCACAGCCACAGCCACAGTAGTAGAATAATTTGAATACCACCCCAACACAGATTCCTGTAAAAAGAAATGCCAGTAAATGCATTCATTAGAGCCTTAACCCAGACACTAATACAGAACCTTTTAAAACTCTATAAAAAGTTGTAGATTAGTTTATCAACCTGTGAGGACATTTACCAAAGATCTGACTCTAATGCCACTGATTTTTAGTACTTTATGACTATTGAATATAAGGGGTCAGTAGAATGCACATAATAGTTTACGATTTATTCTGGTGTTCTTTTTTTTTTTTACTGCTTTCTCTGGTCTTTGACTACAAAATTGCTAAACTGAAGTCAATTTCCTTTTTTCATTCCTGGCACATGCACAGGTCACATGGTCTTTGTCCTCCTGCTAGCATGTAGCAAGCTATATACTTTGTCCCTGTAATGTATCTCTTAAAATAAATTTAATTTTTGCTATATTTAGAAAACATGTTTCACTGATTATTGCCCAGGTCAGGTTCCCTCTCTTAAGAATGCACATATCCAGACAGAAAACACTTCAACCTCAACAAATATAAATATTCGGGAACATTAATGACTGCTACACTGCACTATACTAAGATTATTGGTTTCCTTCTGGCTAACTTGTATAGCTTTGAAGCAGGATACTGTAAAAATAAAGAATCTAGTTAAGAACTCACAGAAATCACAGTTTAACTGCTTCCAGCAATATTTTTGCTTTTTTTTAAATGGTTGGAATGGAAACTAATTTTCCTGAATAGATCATATGAGAATCATTCCCACTGTCGTATAAAATATGGTACTATATATAATGGGTTTAAAATTCTGGCTTTGCAATGGTGAAAATCATTGCATTGTAATTAATCATAGAAATTTATTATGTGCATATTCCATGCCATGAAGGAGTCAGATTTATTAAATTGAAATAATTGTTTTCATCCTGCTGTGATTTCATTGCATATGAAGAATTGTGAATGAGTCAGCTAATATTCTGAAAGTAAGTGATAACTATCTCTCTTTTAGTAAAATACCCATTGCATCTAGAAAAGGGCTTTGTTATATGACATTTAATCTTATCTAATTTAAATCAACCAATGAATGGTTTTATCTTTAAACTGCAATTCAGAGAAATATACAATAAGGAAGGGGGAAGTGTCTAATCTATAGTTCTCAGATGAATGTATCTTTCAAATTTCAAAAGTCTTCTTTTAATTCTTAATGTGTTGAAAGGAAATACTCAGAGGATTAAAAAAATTATCATAAATTGGCTGCCAAACAAAGTGAATAGCGAAGGGGCAATGAACACATGTAGACTAAAATTACAGATGGATAAATTGAATTTGAATTTTTGCCTTCTGAATTTCAAGATAAAATCTCAAATGTCTCTGTCTTGAGTTCAGAAACTATTTCTGAAAGGTATCATGAAGAATGGACCTCACAGCTTCAATGCCTGACCACATCTGGTTTAATATTCTATATCAGGAGTCATAACAAATGAACAATGTAATATAAAACATAACACAATTTCCAACTGTATCAATAGAATATAGTGCAGAATCCTGAAAAGAAATACAGACTTGGAAAGAAAAGTAGCTTTATATGGATTATGTGTCTATAAAAATGTGCATTCCTCTGCACGCAATCAGTTAGCAGAATGAATGGTAGGCTATACATCTAAGTTCTCATTTTTCTGAAATTAAGACAAGGCTGTCTATGATGAGATACACATTTTGGTATATATGGAGTTCAATTACAAGCTGAGCAGTGATTTGAGATGCCTCCAATGGACGGCTCCTCATGCTTCCAGTCTGCTTTTTCTCTTTTAATGGATTTTGCTTTCTGTATATGTATATATAAGGGAAAAAGTCAAAACAGTTTCCAGTGGAAAATAATGGTATCTACACAGTCAACATTAGAGGGTTATTGCAAAATAAAAGCCTTGCTTGAATGCATCTACAGAACTGTGTGACTTCTAAGTTCGGATAATAATTTATTTTCACTATATCCTTTAAAAAAAAACGCACACACGCATGGGTCTACAGGATTTCCTCATGGTATTGAAGTGTACCTTACTCTGACATTTTATAAAGAGGTAAGCAAGAAAACCACATTAATCCCATAAAAGCTCTGGATGTATATAACTTACAAGTGATTGTTTCTGCCCAGCAGATCCTCAACTAATACATCTCTCTGGCATTTACAGTTTAAACATTAAAATGCTGGAATTTTAATGAAACTTAAACGTTATCATTTGGAAAATGGAATACTAATTCATTCAATTAATCAGTGACAAGAATCCTCGTCCTAAGTTTCATCACTCTTCTGTGTGATGCTCCATTTCAGTTTCCTGGTTTCATTTTAAATGAATCAATAGCAGGCTCATATTTGCCTGCAGACTTTCTCAATAGAAACATAGAACTAAATCATAGAACTGAAAGGGACCTTAGAGGTCTTCTAGTCCAACCCTTTGCCCAAGCTAGTCCAACCCTTATACAATCCCAGACAAATAGTTATCTAATCCTTTCTTGGAAGCCTCCAGTGGTTAGAACACCTACAATTGTGGGACACAAGCTGTCCCACTAATTAATTATTCTCACTGTGTTTTGTTTTGTTTTGCTGCCAGTGTTTTCTGGCGACCTAAAGCCACAACACATACACACAAGAAGACACTGAAAGTAAGGATCAAAGCAGGCAAGACTTCATAGACACAATTATCAATTATGTGAACCAATTTCAGAAAAGAAATACCAGGAGTGGAATGCTCAGCAAAAGACATAATATTGGAAAATATAAGGGCTGGAATATTTGTTGTTTCTTAATCAAAAAGGTTTCAAGGTTTTAATCTCAGTTGGTGACCTATTTCTTCTTATTTTGGAAGAACCAGTTTTTACTAGTGGAAACAATTTTAGAACACAACTTTTGAAGATAAAGGGTTACATTTCTTGGCATCACATCTACATCTATCCAAGTAACTGTAGCTTCCACTGCAGCCTGAGTTAACAAATTCCATAATTTTAAATAGGCATGTTGTAATTTCTCCAAATGGGATTATTCCAGCATCTTGATTATTTTAGTTGTCCCTCCATGCTCCTTTTCCAAATCAATATTAAGTCCACATTTGTACATAGTAATCCAAAGGATTTGAATAAAATAGCAGTACTATAACAGTATTATTCAGTATTATAACAGTATTATTCAAAGTCAGAGCAAAACCCCATACTAGGCAAAATTCAGGAAATTCATATCAGATGTTTACACAGCTATTTATATATGTATTTATTTATATTTCTCTGATTTTTGACATGGTTCTTGTGCTATAGCTGTTTGTTATGTGGCAGATCTTTAGAATGACCAAAAAAGATCACAGCAATGTCATTTTTTAAAAAGCGGAGGATACCAAATTATTTTTTTTATAAAGTAGTAATGTATTCAAGTTTGAAGCAAATTCCAATTAATATGATTGTTTTTGAAATACATAGTTGAAATATTTTTTTCATATTTCCATTCAAAAATGTTTTTGAAGAAAGAAAAAGTACTGGATGTTTGGAAAACGAGTGTTTGAAAAGTGAGGCTTATTAATAAGTCGCTATTATTCTGAAAATACATCTGGATGCATAAGTATATTTGTTACCTTTCTGCTTGCTTCCACTCTGTCTTTCAGAAATGTACTTTCAAAGACTGTTAAAAATGAATGCAGAAACTGTTGCTGCTTTAAATTAATTATTTTCAATAGTTTTTTGGAAAAAAATGAATTTTAAAAAATATAAACTATTTTAATATATTTTAAAATAGAAAATTTGAATGGATCTGTGTTTATACATTAGGACAAAAATGCACATCATTTTATGTTGAAATTCAGTATTGTTTCATTTGTATACATATAAACATGATTGTAACTATAAATTTTAAAATACAAATACAGTTTGGAATTAAGTGGCCCAAGAATTCCACTTCATCTAAGACCATGCAGAGGGGTACAGTTGTAATGAAAATAAATTTCTATTAGCATGGCTATATCAGAAAATCTTTTTAATTATATCCAAGATAGTTTTAATTTTCTCCCATCTGCTGCTAGAGTGAGTTGAGAGATATTCATATAATACTTTACCAAACTAAGAATTATATTGCTATATTGTGATTCATTTGATAAAATGATGTATCTATCACAGTACCTCACCATACATTTTGGGGTTCACTGTGTTACTGATGTTTTACCTTTCCGCAGATCAAATCTGTATGACTGCAAATGTCCTCTTGTTGTTTTCTTACACTATTAGCATAATGTAATACCCACAGTTAACATCACTTAACAAGAAGGGATACCTCATGCCTTCCACTGTTTTAAAAGGGCAGTGCATATTATGCGGAATAATTTGTTCTGTCTGGGTTCCATGCATGGCATATGGATATAATGTTGTGGAGATTGAAAAAGCCATTTACTGTGTATCCTTTCACCACATCCCCACCCTGTGGGCTTATAGAACAGCTGTTATCTTTGTAATACCAGGGTAGCTTTCCCAGGCACTTAATCTGCATGACATTGGATTTCATTCTCTTCATACTCAGCTGCTAAATCCTGGCAGACAGCCCACTTACACACATAGTGTGTGTGTGAGAGAGAGAGAGAGAGTGAGGGGGGGAAGAGAGAGAGAGAGGAAGAGAGAACTCTGTAGTTATTTTCTGTGACAGTTTCTTGACAGACTTTTACATAGAGATTGGTGGAAATCTTTCTCAGTTTTCTTGTTTATAGAATAGCATTCTTTATTGGCCCAATGTGATTGGACACACAAGGAATTTGTCTTTGGTGCATATGCTCTCAGTGTACATAAAGGAAAAAAATATCATCTTTATTGGCATGCAAGTATATCAAGGTCCCATCAATGCTGTGAATAGCTACATTATATTGAACTGAGAAACTGGTCTGGTTTATATTTAATTTAATTTATTTATTTATTTGTCAAAAGCTTATAATATAACAGAAATAAGAATAAATATAAGTTTAAATACAAGAAATAGGAACTAATTATTGGGGACAATAGGACAGGGACGGTAGGCATGATTGTAAGCTTAAACAAAAAAAATACCAACATTTACTCATTTGTTCATAAACTTGAAATAAAGATATATTAATTGTGAAATGCTGACCATCAGATAATTTCTGGATTGGAAATTCTTATCTTAATTTAGGACTTTTATAAAACACACAGTTGACAAGGTGTGGAACAACTTATTGTCAGAAGTTGTGGGCGCTTCATTATTGAAGGTTTTTAAGAAAATCTTGGACAGTCACTTGTCTCAAATGGCGAAGAGTCTCCTGCTTGAGCAGGGAGGTTAACTGGAAGACCTTCCAGCTCTATGCTGATTTTAACAATAATTTGTTGACTGTTTTTATGACTTTAATGTGTGATCCCAATCTACAGATTCTTCATGTAAATGATAAAAACTGGTCCAGGTATCCTATAATTTAAAATATAAAAACAAGCCTTATTGCAATTTGTTCAATATATAATGTACATAGTCAGAACTGCCCTTTTTTCAGTCAAAAGTGCAGAAGAGTTAGCACTATCAAACTTGAAGAAGCTGTGCCATTAAGTTTATTAATAAGTACATTAAGTATATTATTTCTGAAAAACCTTGCCAAGAAATATGAAGGGAACAACAAAAAAAGTCCAAATCAATAGACTGAGGATTTAACCTTTGTAATTTGGTGATATTCCAAGCTGTGTAATCATTTTCTGTCTTCATATTCTATTATTCCCTATCAGTAGAAGAGAGCGAAACTTTAATTTCATTCATAAAATAAACCTATTCGTCTGTCTGAACAGAATGCTAATTGTATCAAGTGACTGAAGAACAGAAAACAACTTGCCATTTGTAAACATATATTTGATTATTCATGAAATTCTTTGGAGAAATTGTCAATTGCAATTAGCTGTCATGAGAAAGGGATTGGAAATGTGCATCCAATATTATCATATTTCAGTTTTACATTTCTTAAGTTATAGTTTATAATTGTAAACATTAAAAAGAAGAGTTGTAATTTGTTGGATATTCATGTATGGCAGGCAAAATCTTGTAAAAATTGGGGTAAGTTGACAAAGTGAATGAAACAAGCCTTAGCATCTTCTCTTTCACCACCATTGAACCAGAGGTGATATTCAGCCAATTCAGACCGGTTCTGGCAAACCAGTGGCAAAAATTTTGACTGGTTCGGAAACCACCAAATACCACCTTTGGCTGGCCCTGCCCACCCACCCCTGCTCTCTGAACCAGTTGGAAAAAATTTTTTAAACCCACCATTGCACTGAACCCTCTGAAATTTTCAGGCATGCTTGCAGAAAACCCCATGCTTCAAAGATTTCAACTCTCTTTATTAAGACTCCTGAGAAGGAGAAGCAAGAAAAAGAAATCAATCCTTAAAGAACACATAGTAAGAACTGTTTTGTTTTTTCTTCTTGAGGGCATGGAGAAATTTTCAGGTATAACTTTATTTATATTGTTAAACAGCACATGTTTTATGGCATATTTTTCCAAAGAAAATTGCCTATCTGAGTCAAATCAGGCCAATAATTTCATTAGTATCTATTGTAGAAGCCACAGAATATAGATATTCTCATACAGGAGAGTGAAATTTTAATTTTTAGTTTTAATCATATATATATATATATATATATATATATATATATATATATATATATATATATATATATATATATATAGATCTTTGGTTGTTCGGGTTTTCTCCCGCGTAAGATTCAAGTATCTAGGCAACATTTCGATGAAGTCTCATTCATCATCTTCAGGCTTCTGTCTCCGGCTCTGTGCTTCTCAGAGTAATGTGAGATTGCAGCTGCTTCCTCCTTTTAACTGCCAGTGGGGGTGGGACTTGATTGGGTGGGGGCTTGGCTGTGTTCTGATTGGGTGGGGGTGTGTTCTCATTGGTAGGGGTTTGGCTGTGTTCTGATTGGTTGGGGGTTAGCCGTGTTCTGATTGGTTGGAGGCGTGTTCTGTTCAGGTGGGGGCTTGGTTGTGCTCAGGTTAGTCTTAGTTGCTGGGGGATTTGAGCTGGTGAGTTTTGATCTTGCTGTTTGGCTTCGGGTTCTTGGTCGTGCTGCATCTTCATAGTGGGTGTCGGTTTGCTTCATGTATGGCTCGGAGGGGTTTGAAGTGGGTAGTGATGCAGCTGCAGTGCAGCTTCTGGTCCATGGTCGTGTCTCATCTTCTGAGTGGGTGGGAGTCTGTTTTCTACATGGAAGTGTGGTGGTGGCATCTTGTGTGGCTCTCATGGGTGTGGGTCTGGTGTCCTTCTTCATGTTAGGTACTCGTCTGTTCATGAGGGCGGGTTTCCAAATGGCTGGAAGGCGGGAGGTGTCATCTCGTTTGTTCATGCTGTGTGGGCGTTTTTCTATCTCTATGGCTTCTCTGATTATTCTGCTGTTGAAGTGTTCGGTTTTGGCGATAGTTCTGGTATTTTTAAAATCAATTTCATGTCCTGTGGCTTTGAGGTGTTGGACCAGGGAAGAGGTCGTTTCTTCTTTTTTTTTTGATTGAGTTCTTATGTTCTTCAATGCGTACACTTATTCTTCTGTTAGTTTGTCCAATGTATGTGGTAGGGCAGGCAGTGCAGGGGATTTCGTATACTCCTTGGTTTTCTAATTCGATTTTGTCTTTGGGGTTGCTTAGGATGGTGGATATTTTTCTGTTTGTGCAGAATGCTGTTTTGAACCGAACAACCAAAGATCCACATATAAATACCCGCGAGAACCTCAGAAAACATATATATATATATATATATATATATATATATATATATATATGTATATGTATATGTATATGTATATGTATATGTATATGTATATGTATATGTATATGTATATGTATATGTATATGTATGTATATGAAATAACTTTATTCTCCTTTTATGGAAAACACCATAACATAATAGTATGGTGTTATGATTAAGGCACTGGATTGGAGTTCAGGAGATCCAGGTTCAAATCCCTATGCCTATATAATCACAAAATGATTCTGTGTTGGCCACTATCTCTCAGTCCAACAATCTGACATGTTTTGTCCAGATGAATGACATAATATAACAATCAATTAATCAATCAATCAACCAGGTGATACTAAAGGCTTATATGAAATAACATTTTGTTCCAATAATGATCAACTTGATAGTTATGTGAAAGCCACATAAAAGACCTGAAGTCTAGAGTATATTTCCATTTATGTTTATGGATAAAGTGATAGTTAGAAACATGCCAGATATACACACAAAAAGAGAGAGGGGAGGGAGGGAGGGAGATGGAGAGAGAGAGAGAGAAAGAGAGGAGAAATTTAAAGAATAAAAAATAAACAAGATAAGTAATAAGACAGACCTGCTGCATACATGTAGTTGAAAAAAGTGTAAAAAACCAGCTTGCTGTCAGAAGTTGTGGGTGCTTCATCACTGAAGGTTTTTAAGAACAGTCACTTGTCTGAAATAGTGAAGGGTCTCCTGCTTGAGCAAGGATAGACTAGAAGACCTCCAACACCCTTCCAGCTCTATTCTGATTGAGTAATTGATTGATTGATTGATATAGGTTTCAAGAATATAAGGATATTGTGGTAGAATGTAGTTTGGATTTCCAGGAGGGAAGGGCAGCATTTTAGAGAGCAAGGGGGCAGCTTGGTCAGAAGAAAGAGAATTAAAAAGACTCCTCCCGAGCAATTCTCAGAATATATCTTTAGTGATGCAAATAGTTCCTTTGATTTGGCAGGATTTTGTCTATCAAGAGGAACAATAAAGGAAACTGTTTAGCAGTAATTCTGTCTGCCTTTCTTTGTCCTTGGGGTCTGAAAAAGTATAGCTATAGTGAATGGTATTGTAGATTTCTTCTTGCATATAATCATTACTACCCCTTAACAATTTTATACTCCAAAACAATAGCTATTGCTGCACATCGAAGCAAGTATTAAACTAAATTAATTTCTTCAGCATGTGGTTTTAAAAGAATTATGGGGAAAATACTAGTTTTTATTTCTTTCTGAAAAGAGATGAAAATGTGAGTGCATTTAATATGTTAATTCTATTGTGATGGGGTGTAAAGGCTCAGTGGTTAAAGGCACCAAGCTTGTCAGCTAGAAAGCTGACTGCCTGGGTGCGAGACTCAAATATATTTTATTTGTAATATTTTACTTATTTATAAAAATAATAAAGGCCAGATATAAATAAATAAAATAAAAATAATTTTATTTATTGCTAAATCAGATTACAAATACATGTGCACATACATGCACATATACATACCATACATACTCTACATTTGGAATTAGAGAAACAGTTAGAGAGCTGGCTCAAATTACACATGGTTGAACAGATGCTTTGCATTTTGAAGAAGAAATTGTGGTCAAAGGGTAGCTGGATGTGAGATCCAGACTGCTGATAATTCTCTATGGACTAATGGAAGATATTGAAATCACCCTCATATTTCTGATATAGCTGTTTTTAGTTGTTTGTTTTGGGAGTCAACAACAGAAACTGAGATACCCACTTGCAATCAGCTGGGAATCATCGGTTTCACCAAGCTCTGAGCCATTCATGTAGCCTTTTCAAGGACTCAAAATTCAACCTAACCTCACTTTTTTAATCACCTTGGCATTTAATTTTCTGTTAATTGCCTTTTCAAGATTGAAAAGCTTTCAAAAATTGCCGCTTTTTTGCTGGAGTGAGTCTCCCTTTAGTCCATTTACAAAGAAAGAAGTATGTGTTTCCAGATTTGTAAGATTTTATTTTTTGTAATATGCAGCAAAAATGTTGTTTTTTCAGAAAGTTCTTTGAAGAAATGTAAAGAATATGAATGAAATTGATTTAAAAACAACATGTTGAACTTAATTAAAAATATCCTCTCCCGTGGGAAAGAAATTCTGTGTTTATAAGTTGCTGATAGGAAGGCTTTGAAGGTTAACCACCAGATGGCTGCATTAAAAGGAAATTTATGATTTGTGGACTCCAAAACTGAGTAAGTTACTTAACCCTATAGTGCAACCAAAAAGTGCTAAAGAGAATCAAGCCTCCTTGAATAAAATTGAAAAGTAAATTATTAAGGATTCCTAATATTCTAACCTAAAAAAATTAGATAGGAATATTGGATTTAACAATAGATGGAAGATTATTTAAACAACAACAACAGAGATAGATAAACAAGATATCAAAAGAATGGTGTGGATTATTTAGTTAAACTGAAATACAAGAGATTCACTGGAGAGGCTGCACTGAAATTACAGTGGGCTTTGATAAAGATGACAAGGAATAAAGATAGAAGAAAGCAGATGTTAGAATTTTATGTATGGGATTTAAAGACTATTGGGAAAAAGAAAAAATGTAAAATTGATTTGTGGCTATGTAGGATATACTATGAAAAGGAAGCTAACCACCAGATTGTAAGAACACATGCAAATGGTCAGACAAGGAGAGCTGAATTTACCAGTAGCCTCAGATTGCAATGAACAAGGACATACATTCAATTTCACAGCTACTAAGATTGTTGGATGAGAGGTATAAAAATAGCTAGGGAATGATTGAAGCCTGGGAAAAGGGCCCCTGGTCAGTCAACAAGGGTGCTAATTTATCACCAGCTTATCTGGCACTTAGAGCTGAGGAAGCACAAGGAAACAACTTAATAGCCATCCATCCATACTCCAATCAACCAATAAGAAGCCACATTCAAACCAGGCACTACAGAAATATGACATATAGAATAGCCCAAAGCATAAATTCTGGTGAAGAGAAGTTTCTTGAAGATGGGCTCCAGCACAAGTCCAAAAACTGCAACATTATCCTGAGAAATGTATATTTGCTTTCATTAATGGATTATTATTTCTGGTGCTGTTCAATGGATGCTGTTCAATGGATAATTTGACTGTCTGGGTGCAATGGTTTACTCTGCAATATATAGATTATTACCTTTAGTATATAACTATGAGTTATTATAATGAAATGATTAAATCTCTGATCATTTTTACTGGTTATTTTAACCAGATAGTTTTCACTTTGGAAATATTTAATTAATACAATATTACCAATTTTATTAATTGTTAATATTGTACTGCTAACTAAAGTATACAAAACATTTGTTAGACCAATTCTCAAATACAGCTCATCTGTCTGGAACCTGCACTGCATATTGGACATTAATACAATTGAGAATGATATTTCACAAAAAGAGTCTTCCATTCTTCTGCTTGTAACAGAATACTTATATCACCAAAGTTGAAATTTTGGGCTTAGACTGCTTAGAACTATGCTTTGACTTAAGCATAGTACATAAAATTACCTGCTATAATGTCCTACCTATCAATGACTATTTCAGCTTCAACCACAACAAAACACAAGCATACAATAGATACAAACTTAAGGTAAAATTTTGTAAACTTGATTGCAGAAAGTATGACTTCAGCAACAGAGTTGTCAATGCCTCGAATGCACTACCTGACGCTGTGGTCTCTTTCCCAAACCCCCAAACTTTAACCTTATTAGACTGTCTACTGTTGACATCACCCTATTCCTAAGAGGTCTGTAAGGGGCTTGCATAAGAGCACCAACGTGCCTACCATCCCTGTCCTAATTTACCCTGTTATTTGTACCCATTTCATGTACTCTTAATCATGTTTCCGATTATATCTGTTATCAAAAACATGCTTGACAAAATAAATAAATACATACATACATACATACATACATACATACATACATACATACATAAATAAAGTAAATAAATAATAAATAGCCTGGAATATCTGTGTTAATATTTTTTTAGATAAATAAGGGTTTATTATTTCAGATAATACTTATCAATGCCTAATTTTTCCAATGTTTAATTGTTATTTGAGATTAGATGTTATCTATTAGCAAGAGGCAATATGAGGATAAGGTTTTAAATAGAGGTGAGAATAGCTATGTTGTTAGATACGTTTGTTAACTTTTAGTGGACCTTTACTATAACATAAGCTGAGAATTTAGAGATGAGTTTATAGACAATGCAGTGGGATATGAAATGAAGATGTATCTGATGGTAGTTTAAAAAAGGTGATAAATTGTTAATGTAGAATGTACTTGCTGGAGATGGAGGGGGAAGTTTCTTTTTTTAGGTTGTTTTTCCTGTACAGTATATATCCCTTTAATGTATTTTTGTATCAGTTTTCCTGTTTAATATAATCCCTAACAAAAATCAGTGTAAAAAATAATGATGGTAACACATGGATCAGAAATGAATAGTAACAAATCCACATTGCAATAAGATTTGATGTATCAGTGAGATGGATGGAATAAAAATGTAATAAATAAATAAATAAAAGAAATAAATAATGGAAGCTCAAAACACAAAATACAATTCTAATGCTCCCCAAGAATAGAATATATTAATACTAACTATTATGGTAATTATGAGCCTTGGTGACATAGTGGTTAGAGTGCATTACTGCAGGCTACTTCTGCTGCCTGCCACCTGCCTGCAATTTGGCAGTTCAAATCCTACTAGGCTCAAGGTGGACTCAGGCTTCCATTCTTCCAAGGTGGGTAAAATGACAACCTAGATTGTTGGAGGCAATATGCTGACGCTGTAAACCACTTAGAGAGGACTGTAAGTCTGCTACTGTTCTCCACATTTTCCAATCTTGTACAGCTTTTCTCAATAGTTTTATGCTCTGGCTGGTGTCGGCTATGATGGTGTCTAGCCACTATACATTTTGGCTACCTCATTTCCTTTTAACATAACTGCCTTTTCCAGTGGTTTGATTACATGCCATAGCCAAACGAAGTAAGTTATAATTATGTGGGGTTTTTTTTTTTTGTTATTTTTAACACTTATTTTACAACAAGTAAATATTCCTATAAGAAATAGTAGGAAAATTGAAAGACAGTTTCAATATGGGAAAATGATAATACTTTTTCTGCACTTTCTACACACTATGCATACTTTTGTATTTTTGTATCATTTTTATCTTCACTATTTTCTCACATTAAAACATCTGCATAACCTTCATTTACAGAGAAGTCACTGCACCCTCCTGATCATTTTGGGTGAACATTTTTGTACATTTCTCATTTTACAATATTATTTTTTAATTTAGGTGTTCAGGGATGTGCATGATATTCCAAATATGGTTACCTCATAATTTTACTTTAACATTGCCTAGGCTTAGGTTCCTGTTTTATTTTAATGGAGCAAATCACCAGGTTACAGGAACAATTTGCATGAAAAGAAAAAAATGTCTACAATGAGGCCTGGTTGCATAGTTGACATGGTTGCTACCTGCCATGGGATGCAAGGATGTATTCAGACATCTTTATTGCCAGTTCAACTTTGAAACTGAACAAAATGCCTGTATTATTAAAATGACAAAAACAATTAGAAAGAAATTAATGAAGTGATCACAGTTCTTCAGTTGACAAGAGAGTAGTCACCACAGGAAATTAAATTAAATTGAATTAAATCTATGCAGATACTGTGGGGATTTCTGGTTTTATCAAATTGTATTTGTGAATATAAAATGTAGTTTTAAATCAGGCTCTGTGCTAAAGCTCATTAATGATGAAACAGTGATATTCTTCATTTAACAGTTTATATTATTGATAATTACCTTTTCAAGACTGATTTTTTCATAATTAATTTAATTAAGGTATGATTTTATGATGTTAAGATAACAGTTAAGATAATAATGATTATCCATGTATATTCATGAAATATCAAAATATTTAGAACTATTTTTTTTCTTTATTAAAAGAAGCAATTTGAAAACTATGCACATATGCTTCTCTTGTTGTTATTCCAAGACTACATACTTTCCCTGTCCAATAATGAGCTAGAATGAGAATAAGAAAAAATAAATATTAACAATCTATCCACTTGTATATATGTGCTGGCTACAGTCCCTCTGGCATTTAGTTATATGTTGTATGAGATATGTTCTTTTAAATTTTACTTATACAAATATTAACCTTTAATTATTGCCTTACCATTAAAAATAACAAAATCTATTTCATTATCTGCATTTCAGAGATGAGATGAGATGAACTGAATTTATCAATACAGAATCTGGTAGGTGTGATGTATCATAACGTCAATGACTTCTACCCTGCAGGCTATTAGTAACTGGAATTTTATGGCAACTGCAGTTCATATTATTTTAATGAAAATCACAAATAAAACATTAAAATAGTTTTATATATGAGTCTGTAATGCTATGCTCAAAGCCTGAGAGAAATTTCATGCTCACCACTCGGACATGCCTTGTTTATCAAGGAAGAGAAGCGCCCCTTTACCAATTGATACAAAGATCATGAATAACATTCTGAAAAAGAATCTCCTCAACCACCTGAAACATGTGCACTTCTAAAATGATTCAATTATTGATATTTCTGTAACGTTTTCTTTTTACTATAAATTTGTTAAATAAAAACTTTAGGTAAATCTTGATTTCTATTGATGTAGGTTGCCAAGACTCTAACCCAGGGGTCTTCAAATTTGACAGCTTTAAGACTTGTGGACTTCAACTCCCAGAATTCTTTCTCTAGTCATGTTAGCTCAGGAATTCTGGGAGTTAAAATCCACAAGTGTTAAACTTGCCAAGTTTGAGGACCCTTGCTCTAACAGAAGCTTTCATAGTATTAAAATCTGTTAGTTGAGATAGCTTTAACTGTCATAGTTATTGACAAGAATTCAACAAGCTTTCTAGAACCATAGGCTGCCCAATCATTTCATTTTTTTTACAAATGTCCATCGTTTAAAGCACTTTCTTGAAATGCTAAAATTAATCTATTGGATCAACAATTCTATTCTGTGTCCACCTTCCATAGTTAGATAGTGAAACAATGTTTCACTGAAACATAGAGAACAAATATGTTTTGTTGCTTTATTATTTATCAGAAAAACAACTTGTCTGATTTCAGCCTTTTTGCATATGATTACTTGGCTCATCTCTCCACTCATGTTGGGAGATGGGATATTACTATTTCTCATATCATTGCCAATTCAGTCTGAACACATATGCTGGTTTCCAATCTTCTTTCCTAATCTTGGAATGCATCCATCTGTTTTCATACACTTGTCCCGCCACTACTTCCTACTTCAGATAAGAGATATGTAGAATTTGAGATGGAATACACTTGAACTTTCAATGCAGAAGAAACAATCTTTCTCAATCTTTACCCCAAAACTGGATAGAAATCACTTATACAAATCTTACAAAAATTCAAACATAGAAATCCATAACCTAAGAATTTTAGCAATCACCAGATTTAACAACAAAGAACAAGTCCTATGCATAGAAGCAATAGCCAACCATTTTTGCATTTATTTCTTCTTCCAGTTCCACATAACATATTTTTTGATCTCTTTATTTAAATGTTCTGGCTGGCTGCCATCTGCCCTTTGTTTTTGCATAGATCATATTTGCTATTATAATTTTTTACTGACTGTGTGAGAACTAACTTGTTGATTATTCATGTTTCAAAATAATTCCTCTGCCTTCACCCATACTTTCAAAACTCTGCTATTGTTCCTTCCCACTTTCAGTGGAAATTTATGATAACCAATGGGTACTCCACCTTTTTTTTCCTAAAGAGGCAGAGGATAGAAAAAAAAATAAGTTTCACCGGAGAGGAAAGTGCAGGCAGAAGAAATGCCCGACATGCCAAGGAAATCTTGGCAGAGTCCACTTGTTCCTTGAGAAATCAGTGAACAGCCTGAAACTCCTATAGAAAATGTAAGGTTTTAGGTACTTAGGTAAGATGTGCCAGAATTCAAGTATGTAATGGTCATGACTTAAAAGGACAGATGCATAAAAATGAATGGAGTTAAAAGCAGTGATAAATACAGTTTACAGCTGACATGAACTGAATTACACAGTAACAGACTAGGATTTATTAAACTTCATATAAAAAGGTTATATACAGTGTGAGAGAGAAAGAAAATGATTTCTGCTTTTATATACAGAGACATTTGAGTGTACATATAAATAAATTGACAGTTGTCTCATATTTGCATGGTCACAAATTAGACAGTTTTCTTCTTACATTGCAGTACTTGTTAAAGGATATTTTACTTTTTGTCTAAAAGATGCACTCTTCCTGTTTTATGTTGGCAAAATGCCAGCTAAAATGCTGTTACCAACCACATCGTCAAGAAACATATGTTGGTTCAATAGACCTAACCTCTTTTTTGTTTGTGTGAAGAAAACTTGTTATCTAGAAATTTTCAACTTCAGAAATGTTGGAAGACACATATTCTTCAGATTGAAAAACTGCCTTGGAGATGGCTAGAAATATCCCCATCGCTACTCAAATGACTCATTGGCAAAGCATAAGCTATGGTTAGACAAAACCAAAATCCTGGGTGATTTTTCAGATCAAATAAATGTACCAACACTTAAATCAAAAGCATTAGTTTTGTTTTGCTTTAGAGAGAATCAGAATTCCCTGTTCCAAAAATTATTATCTTATGACTATATAACATTGCTGTATTCAGTCATCAATAGGTTTAAGCCTCAAATCCTCAACATTATTTTTGTATCATCTTAGATCAGGGGTGTCAAACTGGATTTCTTTGAGGACAGGATCAGTATTGTAGTTCTCCTCTGTGTGCCAGTCTGGGGGGGGGGGGCAGGGAGCGGGAGGAGGTGGAACATACACCTCCAGCAGAACTGGCTAAAAACAGGCCGTGTTTTCGGCTTTCCCAGCCTCCAGTAGCGAGGCTCTGAAACAGTACATTTTTGGCCAGCAGAGTGCTGCTGAAGCCTGGGAAGGCTAAAAATGAGCTGTGTGGGGGCCTCGCAGGGCTTCTTCCACATGGCTCTATTTGACCAGCAAATTCCAAAGGAGGCCGTGGAAGCTGAAAACGGCCCCCATAGTGAAATTTTGTAGACAGCTTTGTTTAGGATGACAAACATTTCTTTGGAGAGTTGTCATTATAGAGATCTTCTGGCTGCTGTGATAAATTTGCATGGGGTTTTGCCAGCTAAATAACTTAGATTTACTAAAATCTTCAGTTTTCATCAGTAAATGGTGACTAGTAAATGATACTATTTGCCATATTAATTTGGACTCCTTTTGATTTGTGATCTCTGAGGAATATTTAGTTTGGATCCCTTTTCATCCTGGCTGTTCCAAGTAGAATAGTGGCCACCTCGATCTAAACTTGAAGATTTGCCAAAAACTGTAAAGGAAGTTGTGGTGTGCTCCTTTGAACGAGATCCTTTAAATTAGGGCAGTCAAACTCCCGGCCCATGAGCCGAACACGTCATGTGCTAGCCACGCCCATGTCTGATTTAGCAAAGGGGAAAAATCCCGATGTGTGACACCGCCATGATGAAGTGAGTTTGACACCCCTGTTTTATATTGTTTAGTACTAACAATTAGTACAAATTAACTATGCAGCTCTCTAAAAGGAGCAGATTATGTTTGCTTATTATCAGCTTCAGGCCTGGATATGAAATTAAGGCATTTTTGTTATTGTTGCAGATTATTCCTATCAGGCCAGGATAGCAGTAGTAACACTCTGTTAGTGTTTTTAAAGCTCGGGTTGGGTGTTGAACATTATCGACCATGATATCTTACAGTACTAGGGGAGTTGGTGATAGTAGATACTGTCTTTCAGTGATTTTACTCCTTCTTCAATGAATAATTTTTGTCTATTATGGAATGAGAAGTTGGCCTAGTGGCCCCTCATTTACACCCTGTTACAAGGATTAGTTCTTTTTCCATCTGTTTTTTAACACATATATGAAACTGTTGGGGAATGTTGTATGCTGGTTTGATATGTAGTTTCATTAATATTCTGATGATAGTCAATGGTATAGAGTATAAGTAGCAGCAATCTCTTTATTTTATTTATTTTATTTTTTATTTGCATATGTAATCTTTTCTATTATTTTATTACAGATAACTATTTTTTTCTAGTAAAATAAAACAGTTGAAAAAAAAATCTGCCCTGAAGTTTTTAATGAAAATTAATAAAGTCTGGAATTTTGTCTATTTAATGTATTACATCTACTTATTTTCATAAATGACAAAACAAATGACATCTGACATCCAATCTGAATGAAATTTCTTTTATATATGAAAACAAGACTTCTTGTTTTTATAACATTAGCCCTGGAAATGGTCTATCTGTATGACCACTAAGACGCAACACTGACTTGGTTAGACATAAACAATGAATTAATCTAAGAATAAATCCTACTTACACCAACAGAACAAAATAACTATGATATGTAAAATCATAACACTATTCATAACTTCATGACCATCACAGTTTTGGACTTGAATTATGACTTAGGATGAAGTACGTTCACCAAAACATTGTTCTATTTGTGTGATGAGCTAAAGAGTCAAAAGAGAAAAGGGAAAATAATTTTGTGTCAATATTTCTGAATATCTTTTCATTATAGGAAGTTTTTTTTTTATAGTCCATCCAGCATACAGTGCTTTAACTGATCATATACTGAAAAACAAATGATGCAATATTAATTAGGGTTATGTATCTGACATTTTCATCTGAATCAAATTTGTTCAAGGTTGCATGCTGACAGATTTGTGGTTGAATCTGAAATGAGATTTAGGAAAGTACTGACTATTATGCAAAGGCTATCATGCATTCTACATTGAATTGCCGGAAGCTTTTGCAAACATGATGGTTGGTTTGCTTTCCAAACATCTTAGCAAAACTGAATAAATCAGTAATAATCAATTAATGTTCTGTGTCTAAGGACAATTAACTAATTTGAACTTTTATTAGGCTAAAAATATTTACACATTGTTTCTAATAAATTATTCTGGCAAGTAAAAATAAAGACCAATACTCAGAATTACAAAGTTAATGAGTACAGATAACTGTACAGTGGCTTCCATACAATCCAAAAAGCTAATAATTTAAAAACTATTAGTGTTGTGTAGATCCATTAATCTGCATGCTTACTCTATAAAAACTTACAACAATGTCCTAACTGAAAAGGTCCAGCAACTTTAAATAAGTCCAATAATTAATGCTTCCTTATACATTTGGGGTGCATCATTTTAGTACAGGTATAAAGAACATTCAGAAAGATTCCCATTTTATGCCTTTTGCTATAATATTTGAAGAGCCCCACTTTCTCACACATATATATGATTAGGAAACTGTAACTGAAGTTTAAAGTTGTGGCTTAACATAAATGGCAATGAAACAGATTTTTCTGCTTATTTGTTCATGTTTGCTACTATCTAAAGGTTATTTGAATTTTTGCAGTACAGGTGCAGATGAATTGGGAGCTTTTCAATGAAAATTGAAATTTTGCTATTGATCAGAACATAAAGAAGGAAACTAGAAGTAGGATCATTATATTGGGGTTTTCCCTCAGCTGCTTCTAATCCAGACATATATGAAATATTATTTACATTTAGAATGTGTAATTATGTTTCCCTATTCTGTTCTTCCTTTTCCTTTCTTGTTTTTATTGCCTTGCTTTTTAGATTAAAAACCATTTTGTATTCAGGAAGATTCTTGTTATATTAATTGTATGCAATCAGATGTACTGGGAATATTTTTCAATTGAATATCAGATAAACACAAAGAAATAAGTCAATAAATAATAAATTAGCCTAGAATCTTTCTCACAGTTACCAAGTCTGGGTTACGAATTCAAGATGACTATTAGATAGCAGAAAAGAACAAATGAAAATAAAATTTACCATTAACAATTTGTTCCCACTTTAGAGTGGCACAGAAAAAGAGAATTTCTTTTTCTTTTTAATTTGCTCATGATTGTCAATTATTTTGACAAGTTTCTGTCCACTATCTGAGACTCAGCGTTTATACTAGATGCTCCACATAGATTAAAGTGTTTTTATTGGATGCAGCATTAAGTTTTTGTAAACAACTTTATCACTGAGCAGCAAATGGAATAAGGGTTACTTGCTATCAAGTAGGAGAAGACAATCATTTGATTATTGTCTACAACATCACACAACTTTTACTCAACCCACACATTAGGAGAGAGTCTAAACATATTTGCAGAATTGGAATTTGAAACAATGCAGCAGTTTTCATTAGATACTGTATATACTGTATAAACTGAAAAATCTGGCCAATACAAAATGCTTTGAGTCCAGTTTTTGAAATTTTAATTCCAAAGTGTTCCCAGAATTGTTTCTGGGTGGGGTGTGTGTGTGTGTGTGTGTGTGTGTGTGTGTGTGTGTGTGTGTGATATAAATCACTTTTAGTTTATATTGTGTATGTGTGTAAACACACAGATGTTTGTATGTATGTACGGTATGTATGTTAAACAGAAGTATAGAAATATCAAGGGTTCTATAGAAGAGTCCTATTGTATAGAAAGTATCAGAACATAATAATGAAAATATGAATATTAAACATAGCTTAATGATTCTGATTATAATAGTAATAATATGTAGCGACATCTTTAGATCGAATAATAATACATTGCTTGCTAGAACTATTTAAAAATTAAATAGCATGAGCGCCCTCTACTGTTACACTGCTTTTTTAACATGCTCAAGAAACCCAGGCATGGCTTTGTGTTTCTACATGAATACATTGATGAGTACAGTGTTGTGCTTATTTCAGATGCTCATATAATTTAATATGGACAAATCAAAGGTTCTTTAAAAAGAATCAATATCATCTTTAAAGAAGTTGTAGAAAAGCAGGAGAAAGAGAAAGAGACAGAGAGAGAAATTATATTTTATCAGAATTATACCCTTAAGCTGTCATTCACACATAATTTCTGCAGTAAGGTCTCATTTCTTATTTATTTTTCTAAACAAACACAGACAAAACAATACATAAAAACAAAAAAAACATCTTTCAATTACATACAGTCTGTCGACTGATTGCAAGTCTTTTGTCCTACGTGTCCATAGTCCTCCTTCACAAGTCCCATAAATTCTCATATTTTACATTTTATGTATGTATATATATATATATATATATATATATATATGTATGTATTATTATCATTGTGGTTCTTTCATTTAACAATAACTATTTGTTCCACCACTTCATATAGGATATTCAACATTTTAAACCAATATGTAATGTAACTTCCATTGCCACTTCATCTAATAAAAAATACATTATCATTTTCTCTTAAATTCTATTATTTTTATATTGTAAAGTTATCTATAAATATATCATTTCCACACTTTTTTTCCTAACCACTGATAGAATAAATCCCATATCTTATAATATTGTTTTTCTTCTTGTTTTCTAATTTCAAATGTCAATTTACTCATTTCAGCACATTCCATTATTTTCTTAATAATTTCCTCCTGTGTTGGTATTTTCTCATTTTTCTAATTCTTTGCAAATACAATTCTAGCTGCTGTTAGTACATTCACAATCAAATATATCAGTTCTCTACTGTATATTTCTGGTACAATACCCAATAAAAATATTTCTGGTTTAAAATCAATATGACTTTTTGTCATTTTTTCCAACCATGTGTGGATTGTAGTCCAATATTTTTCCACCTCTGTGCATGTCCGCCACATATGGTAAAATGAGCCAGGTATCTGATGACATTTCCAACATTTTTCGGATTTATTCTTAAACATTCTTGCTATTCTCGTTGGGGGAAGATGCCACCTGTAAAACATCTTATACAAATTTTCTTTATATGCAGTTGACATTGTCATTTTATAATTTTGATACCATAGTTTTTGCCATCTCTCTAGGTCAATCCTGTATCCAAAATTTTCTCCCTATACAATCATTGTTTCTTAACTTGTTCTTCTTCTAATTTAACCTCTAATAAATATCCATATAATTTCTTAATCACCTTTTCATCAGTACCTGTTAAAATTTTATCTAAGGCAGTCAGTTTATCATAAAAACCTTCTGTTTTGAGAGCTTTATCATATCTAGAATGTATTTGCGCATATGAAAACCAATTCATCCTTATATCTTGTTGCTCCAGTTCTTGCATAGATTTAAGTTCACCCTTCTCATGCATAATTTCACCATATCTATTTGTTCCATTTTATATATCACTGGATATGAAAATGCTTCTATAATTGAAAGCCAGACTGGAATTTTCAGATAGTGTTGTCTTTTAATCTTCTCCCAATATAATAATAAAGCCTCTTGTATATAGTGTCCTCTAAAATATCCATGTGTTTTAGTTTCCTTGTATCATAGGAAAACATGCCAACCCAACAACAAATCATGTCCTTCAAGTGTCAATAGTCTAGTATTTCTCAATGTAATCCACTCCTTGACCCACATCAGAGTTGTCACTTGATAATATAACTCCCAATTTGGCAGACCGAACCCACCTCTTATTCTAGCATCTTGTAATAACTTTAATTTTATTCTTGCTTTTTTCCCTTGCCAGATATATTTCAGGACTATTTTATTCAACTCATCAAAATACTCTTTCCCTAATCTAATTGGAATTGTCTGGAACAAATATAAAATTCTTGGTAAAATATTCATTTTAATTGTTGATATTCTCCCTATTAATGATAATTGTAAGTTTTCCCATTTTGCCAAGACTGTCACAATCTGTTGCTTGAGTTTGTTATAATTATTCTCTTTAAGTGTGCCACATCTTGCTGTCAAATGTATTCCCAAGTATTTAACCTTATTTGTGATCTGGATTTCCAGGACTTCCGCCAATTCTTCCCTCTGTTTTACTAGCATATTCTTCGTCAGAATCTTTGTTTTATCTTTATTTATTTTTAAACCAGCTACCACTCCATATTCCTCTATCTTTTCTATCAGCCTAGTCGCTATTGCCAGTGGGTCTTCTAATATAAAAACCAGGTCATCTGCAAATGCTTCTAATTTGTATTCTTCTTTCTTAATTTTCATTCCTTTTATTTCCTATGGTTCCTTTATATCTCTAGTTAGCACTTCTCATGTTAACACAAACAACAGAGGTGACTGTGGGCAACCTTGTCTTGTACCTTTCTTTATAGCAATAGAATCTGTTAATTCCCCATTAATCATTACCTTTGCTGTTTGATCATGATTTTTAGCTTCTATGGCTTGAATAAATTTCTTACTAAAGCCCATCTGTTCCAATTGCAATAACATAAATTGTCAATTTACATTATCAAAGGCTTTCTGTGCATCTAAGAATATCAAGGCCATTTGTTTTTCAGGATGTGCCTCGTAGTATTCCAATGTGTCCAGGATAGTTCTCATATTGTCTTTAATATGTCTCTTTGGTAGAAATCTATTTTGATCGGGGTGAATAAAATTATTTAAATATCATTTGAGTCTTTCTGCCATTATTGAAACAAAAATTTTATAGTCTGAGTTCAATAAAGAAATGGGTCAATAGTTCTTAATTAGTTGCAAGTCTGCTTCCTAGTTTGGCACAAGTGTAATATATGCTTCTGACCATGATTTAGGTGTCCTCTTTTTTAACATAACTTCATTCATAACTTCCAGAAGCAAAAGGTTCAACTGCTCCTGTAATGTCTTATAAAATTCAGCTGGCAATCTGTCCAGGCTCGGTGCTTTTCCATTATTTTGTTTTTTAATTGCTTCCATTAGTTCCATCATCGTTATGTTTCCTTCTAACATCATTCAATATCTTTTGGTATCAGAGGCAAATTCGCTTTCTGTAGATATTGTTTAACCTTCCCTTCCTCTATTATCTCTTGTTCATATAACTCTACATTTTTCTCTACATTTTTTTTTCTTCTCTGTGTTTCCATAGCAGGTTTGCCTTGGTCATCTATCAATTGAGCTATTTTTCTTGATTCTTTCTCCTTTTTCAATTTATATGCTAACCATCTGCCTGGCTTATTTGCATCTTCAAAATAGTTTTGCTTAGCATTTCTAATTTTCCGTACTAGTTCCTCTTTTTCCATTAGTCCCATTTTGTGTTTAACTATGTTCATTTGTATTTTCACATCTTTTATTAATGGTGATTTTTGTAGTTCTTTTTCAAGTCTCTTGTAATCATCCTCTAACATTTTCAACACTTGCCTTTTCTTTTTATTTCTTATCTTTGTATAGTCTATTATTAAACCCCTAAGGTAAGCCTTCATTGTATCCCACAAGTTTTGTAATGAAGTATCTTCTGTTCTATTCTCCTTGAAAAAGAAATCCAACTCTTTCTCCATTTTCTGTGTGAAGTCCTTTTCTTTTAATAAAGCATTATTTAAAGTCCATCTAGATCTTTTTCTTTGTCCTTTCCACTTAATTGTTATTGGGTTGTGGTCTGCCCAGGTATCAGTTTCTATCTTGATTTCCTGTATGTTAATAATCAATTCTGCTGACATCCATAACATATCTGTTCTGGACCATGATGAGTGTCTATTTGAATAAAAAGTATATTATCTATTTTGAATATTTCTTTCTCTCCAAGCGTCCTTTAGGTTTAATTCATCTGTCATTTAAAAAAAACATTTTGGCAAGATCTTTCTGTTTTGTTTTATTATTTTCTGTGTTTTATAGTCCATCTTCTTGTTAATTATTCCATTAAAGTCCCCCAACATACATATATTGTCGTATTCTAAGCCAATTATTGTTCTGTGTAATTTTTTATAAAATCCTTCTTGATTGTCATTTGGAGCATAAATTGCAGTTAAAAGTAATTTCACATTATTGTCTGTTATCTTTACCATCAAGGTCCATATAAATTTGTTTTGTTGGAATTGTATCTTTAATGTATAAGACTACTCCTCTTTTCTTAACTCGTGTCAGTGAAGTAAATATTTTCCCTAATTTTGGCTATACCAGTAGTTATTGTTTTTTAATGTGTACTTCTTATAGGCAAATTATATCAAATTTCAATTTTTCTAATTTATGAAATGTTTTCCTTCTTTTAATAGCAGAATTGAGTCCATTTATATTAATTGTAATCAATTTTTTCTCTTCCATGTTTTATACTTTTTAAGAGGGGTTAGCAGCTCTGGTTGATCTCACCTCCCGTTGTTCTTTAGGTTCCCCGTTACCTCCTACAGCTCCTTGTTTCTTTTGAATCACTTCAAGGCACTCCTCTTGTAGTTTGAGTATTGCTTCTTGTCTTTCCCTCTCATCTTCCTTGTCTCTGAAATATTCTGCATAAAATAGTTCTGCTTTCTCAATTGAATCAATTATATGTCTTTGCTCTTGCCATGTAAACTGAAGGCCTTCTGGTATCAGCCATCTGTAGCTCACACCTTTCTTCAAAAGAATTTTAGTCAGGAATTGATATTCTCTTCTCATCTCTCTTATTTGTCTAGGTACTCGTTTCAAGACCATAATCTCCTTGCCTTTATTTCTCAGTGCTTTCTCTCTTGCTCTCTGTAATATTTGCATTTTAATGGCCCTCTTCGTAAATTTTATATGTACTTCTCTTGGTAGATTATTTCTCACTGCATATCTTGTAAAGACACAAAAAAATTCATCTTACTAAGGCTTTATAGAGTGGTATTAATACCTCACTTGATCTTGATTGTATCCCTCTGTTAACGCAACCTAGGATTGCATTAGCTTTTTTGGCTGCTGCTGCACACAGCTGGCTCATATTTAGCTGGTTCTCCACTAAGAATCCAAGATCCCTCTGACAGTTACTGCTATTAAGCCTGTTTCACCAGTCCATATGTGTGACGATTAATGTCAAAAACCAGGTATACACATGAATGTTCAAAGTAACAAATTTATTGCTAAAAGCCAATGCACTAACTTCTCAACTAATGATCAGCACATAGTTAGATAAGGGGCAATGGCATTCAAGATTGGTTGGACTTCATTCTTTTGTAGCTATGTAAGAATTCTAAACTGATACCTCACTTCACTCCAACTCCTGACTCTACCAGTCTCTCTCCTACAGTATTGCATATTTTTTAAAACAAAACAAAAATGATTCAAGAATGAAATAAATTATATTTGATAAACAATATATTAGATCATACTTGGAAGTTAGCCTAATACAGAGTAAACTCTTATTTGCATACCATCTTTGCAGAAGCACAATTATTATGTTGCAAAAGGGATTGGAACAATGCTATTTATCATTTAATAATTAGGCATAAAAGCTTAATTCCTTCAGAACAGAGACTGTAGCCAGTGTTTGTTACTTTTATGAACCCAAGAAATATATGCAGTATCTTGTTATATATTTTATTAGAAAGAAAAATATTTATGATCAGTAATTTCAATTAAGGCAAATGGGTATAGAATTGTGGCTTTCTATTTCAATTCTGTAGGCACATATGTACAGGTAAAGCCTAAAGAAGTTTTCAACTAAAATGTACACGTAGAATATTATATACTGACACCACTGTTTAAATGATGTCTCTTGGAACAATGTTATTAAAACTTCCTGGAATGTAACTTGCAGTTTAAATTGACAGGTGGCTCACTTGATAAAGAAATAATATAGATGAGGTCAAAGTTGTATTTAAGTGCAGCAGTAAAAATATAAAGTAGAATTGGCTCACATAATTTGTTGCGCCCATAGTATGGGATCAGCAATTGATGAATGCTAGTGTTAGTAGTAAATAGAGAAATTTAGCTACAAAAAGCACTTATTGAAATCAACTCATATAAATTTTTGTACAATTAATTTTTATAATAAAAAAGATAAAGTGTTACTGGTTTTAAGTAAATAGCACATGAATGCAAACATACTGCAACCTATCAAACATGCAGACTCTTATTCATCACATGGCTAGCCAATGCCTGACTCAGAAGACAGATTATGCCCATCACTTTTCTGGAAAATAAAAGGCATGGCTTTAGAGAGGTGCAAGATATATCATATTCTATAGAAAAGGAAAAGCCAAGAAAAGTTACCAATATATGTTCTTTCATTTGAGCATTACCAGGCCCAGCCAGCCTGGCCAATAGTGAATGATAAAATAACCTTAAATTCAACAAAATCTGGATACATTGCTATGTGATAATAGCCCAGTTTAACTCCTATAGTAAGGGCATAGATGCTCAAAAAAAATAAAAGGCCTATTGATTATTACTTTTCTATTTATATTGTAACGTCTTTCTCTTTCTCTAACTATCTTTCTCTTTTCCCTATCTTTGGATTTATTCCTATTGTTATAGATTCAAATCAAATAGACTCTTTTCATCATCATGTGAAAATCAACCAACCACCAGGGGAAAGTAGATCATAGGTAGAAGACTTAAACTTCATGCATCTACCTAATACTCTGCCTGCTCTTTGTTTAAAATGTTGCTAAATTTAGGTCATTTTCTTCTGCATTCTTCTTAGTCACACTTGCATGCAACACATAATCACTGACTGTTCTCCCAAGATGCTTTTTATGGCCATTCTTATATTTCATGAAAATAAGATATCTTTTCTTTTAGAGTAATAAAACTTGCTTCATTAATCGTTAGATAATATAGATTTCTATTCCCAGGAACACACATACAAAGAACACATAAATGTCTACCAATAACAGGGTTGTAGGTTTTGAACTACAAGTGCAAAGAGGTTCCTTGAAGAAGAGAGAAAAGGCAAATCTCATCATTAGCTAAAATAAAGATTCAAAAATAAAGTGGGAACATTCAATATGAAGCCTAAAATTTAACCCAGTAGAAAAACTAAAAAGATCAGAATTTTCCTTCTAGTTAATCATGATAAAAACAAAGAAAGAATCATATTTATGCTGCACAGTCCAATAGAAACATAGCAAGACAGGATAATTTGGGATATTGCAAGGACGAGAACTGGGATTATCTGGTGAGAGCGAGTCTGTTACTCTGTTCCCATTATTCTCAAGTTAAATTCCCACACTAAAGAATATTCAAATGCACACAAGGAACACTTCACCAACACCTAGATGGATGTGTCTTCTCTCTTTGGTCTCCTTCCTGCCACTAGTCCTTCATCAGTCTTAATGAGTCAACAACTCTTGGTGATCATCCATAAGTCTAACATAGCCATTTTCAGCCTTTTTGGCTCCATATGTCTTTGACAATCTTCCTTCTGTTCTACCTGTTATCTGAACTTTTACAATATTTCATTTGTCAACTGAAGGCTAAATTCTCCCTCTCTGCAATATATATTCCTGCAGGCCAAGTTTCAGAAGGCCAAGACTGCCAATTCTTTCAATGTCTCAGGGAAGATGAATTATTTTTGTTGGCTCAATATTTGGCATTTTTGTCCACCCCAAGTATTATATCTTTGAAGAACTAGGTGCTAGACATACAGCTCTGATAAACAAGTATAAGTTGTTCAAAATCATAAAGCACTTTATTCACTATCTTCTCGTTACTCTAGACTATTTTATTTTTATAAGACTGAATACTTCCTTTGATCTGCTTCCTTCCCAAGCTCCTTCTTCTTATGTAAGCTATTTTTTCCCTAATCTTTCCTATTTAGTTGTCACCCACCAATTTATGATAGTCGATGAAATTCAGAAGCATTGAATGTGGTAGTTTGGACATATCGGTCGCATGGCACAATGCCAATTTCCTTATTGATAGCTCTGGAAATCACATCCTGTGGACTGGAAAGTGTAGAAATCAGCTCCACTTGGCTGAAGAAAAAAATATCTAGTTAAATTGACTCAACCATATATAAGGGAAACAACATGTCTGCAACAAATGAAAATGGAAAAACATGCCATGGGTTGTCAGCATACCCATAGTGCCTACAACTGCATATGAGTTTTGCTGTGTGTAATTACCAAGTGTGACTTAAGGAATTCAGGTTCAGGTTATGTGCTACAGCCCAATCTCCTCACAGAGCTGTTTTTAAAAATTTTCTATTCAAAATAAAGTTAAAACACAAAACACCAAAAAAATTAAAAAGTCGATATTTCTTTGGTCTGCAACTTTCAAATCAGATTCCTTTTGGGAATATAACTTGTTCAAAGCTACATATTTCTGAATATTTTCTATGGCCATTATTATCTCAACAATTATTATTTTTTTTGCTTGTCTGTAATCTGATACATTGTTGCTTTGTGTAACTTAATCAGGGAACAAACGCTGAAGCAGAAAGAAAGAGTAAAGATATTTTCTGGATATTTTTTGGATAACATTAAAAGTAAAAGTCCAATATTAATGTAAACCAAAAGCACTTCACCATCCAATGCCACACCGTGTTTCCTTATGGAGAAAATTAAAATTATTCAAGGCAACAACATAAACCAAAGGGAAAAAGAAAAAAAGAAGAACAACTAGAGTTCTCAGAGTTGTTGTTGCAGGAAAAATAGGACTAGGAATATTAGCGAAGTTTGCCACCTTAAGTTATATACTTTTTAGAGGGCAAGTATAGAAAACAGCTTATATCCTACAATGATACCTTTAATATTATTTTAAAAAATAAATAACATCTTCCTATCCCAGATCCTTTATTAAAAATCATCCAAAATAGGTCACATAAGTGTCAATACATAATGAGAATCTAAACCAGAATTGAACTAAATTCAAATACCAGGGATCTTGATCTAGGGTCAAATAACCAGTGGCTAGGTCTGTCCAAGTCCAAGTGAATAGAGTTCAAAGGCAATCAAGTTATTCTGCCATATACAGTAAAATAGACCACCACTTGTATTTCTTCCAATAAATATGCCAGATAAATATACCAAATATCCAGTACAGTTAATATTTTCCCAATGTTTTATTTGCTATTATCTACTTCATTTTTCTCCTGGTAGGTTTTCAGAAACATTCTTATAAATAAAAGTAACTTTCTTTAGATTCAATAGAACTGAGTTTGCAGGAGATAATAGACCAAAATATCCTTTTCTGCATGATCATCATCTTTGAATATGTTCTTTTCTTTCTTCTACTGAAGAAATATTGTTTTGGTTATGAAAAGACAAGAATAGTAAAAGTATGAGTTATTTCTATAGAGGACATTAGATCCAAGAAGAGCAAAGGAAACAGTAATAGCCACTCTTTAAGAGATGAGGTGGTAACATAATCAAATTGACTTCAAAGTTTTTTCTCTTTTACAGTAAATATTTCTTTCATTCTGATTCTGAAAGAGTCTAATCTTTAAAGTTTTGCTGCTGTCTTATATTTATGCCAGATGCCAATTAAAAGAAAAGAGACTTGCAAGGATTAATGACCTGTGATATCTCTTTGTTTTCCAGAGCAAACTCATCCAAACATTTTCAGACAAAACTCCTTGTAATGGTTATATTTGATCTCCCACTTTCATTGCAGCTTTAGGAAAACACCACAACTAAGAAAAAGGAAGAAGACAGGGCATTTCATACTGATATGGAAAGAGCTGTCAGTGTTTTTTGGGGATTTCCTTTATTATTTTTCTCTTACCATTCTTCAGAAATACTCTTTTATGTTTTGCATTCACTGTTGGATGTTGGATACAAAATAAAAATAGTAACATGAATTTATTAGCGGTTTATTATCTTGTTCTTAGGGGGAAAAAGGCCTGTTGTATAACTTTAATTCACAAAATTATATTCTGTTTTTTTTGTAGTTATATGACTGCATGTAATATTAAGACACACACACACACACACACACACACACACACACACACACACACATTAAGTAACATTTTATAAACTGTAGCAATCAGGGGGTTATTTCCAGAACATAAATTCATATTCAATTCATATTTGTCTCCTGCAAAAACAAATACTGGTATTTTTAAAAACTTTAAATCTTTTAGAAATTCTAGAATAATTAATGGACCATCAATTTAGAAGCAACCATCTTAAGCAGGGGTGGGCAACTATGGCCCTTTTATGAATTATGGACTTCAGCTCCCAGAATTCCTGGCAGTTGAAGTCCATAATTCATAAAAGGGCCATAGTTGCCCACCCCTGATCTTAAGCAACAGGAGTTCTTTTAACATAAGATATTCTTTCCTGTTGCACATATTTCATTGGCAGAAATAATTTTCTTTCACTAACAAAAGATTTATAGGCCCATTCAGAGTGAAAAATAAAATATTTTAATTCTTGACCATTGTTATTTAAGGTATACAGTTATAGGGTATAATTGGCTCTAGATTTACTTATTCAATAGTAGTTTCCTTTTATCACTTCTCTGTAGATGGAAAATCTTACTTCAAGAGTCCTTTTCAACCGCCACTCTTGGGAGAGCCACCACTTTTAACTTTGGGTGTAAAGTTTGGGTATTTACTAGATGAGAGCCCTCCTACCTTAGAACAGTACTATCTTTATGCTTATAGAGGCTGATGGAACATGTTCACCTCTTAAGGAACACCATATATTCTTAGAAAGGTAGTAGACTGCAATGAAATAAACTTCTTAGTGTTGCTGTACAATGTGTATAATAAATAATAAATAATACCAAACTTGCATATTCATATTTGTCCAACAATTTTACAAGAAACTAAAACAGAAGATATTAAATAGAAGTCAATGGAAACCTTGCCACTATTTTGACAACATTGCCCTATGATATTGACTTGTGTGGTCAGTGTCCATGAAAACAGTGCTTATCAGGTGTGCCATATTTTAATTTTGTTCCAGAATGTATTTTTATAAATGCCCGTGTTCTTTTGACATATATCAATAATGGGAAAGCTAACAGGAAGAGAACAGAAAAGGGCAAAATTCCCTTTGTACTTTTTAATAATAAAAGAAAGTAAAAAATAAAACCAAACAGTGTCCTAATTATGGGGGAGTTATAAGTAATGATTAAATATTTAGACAATTCTGTCTTACAGAATTTCAGAATATCAAACTGTTTTTTAAAATGTTTGAATATTTAATCACTACTTATACACTCTCAGCCCAAATAAATCATACTTTTATAGAAGTATCACTATATATTTAGAATTTTCTGAGATCAAATTCTATACAGGATATACAAGAGTCTAAGGAGGAATGCTAGGCTCCAAATTGGAATGTTATTTTTAAATTCCTTTGGACAATGAAAGGCAGGAAATGCTTATCACATTCATAGATAACAAATTCCTGAATAGCTAAGATTAGAGGAAACAGAAAATGGCATATATATTTCATTATAAGTAATAAAATTTAACAAAATTTCAAAATAACAAAAACATTGGACCAACACAGATAAGAGGATTAGGTTTTCATCTCTGTTATCCAGTTTTTAGGGGTGGAATCATCAATATCCAAACAGAAGCTGTAATTTAAGTGCTATTGCTATTGTTATTATTAAAAAAGGAGTTTGATAAGTACTTATGTGGTGGTAGAATTGCTGAATACGTTTAAGTAAATATTTAGCCACTTAAATGGCTATTATAACTATTAATTTCATTTGTATTCCTGTTTGTATGGCCCCTTCCAAATACATGATGAGAAGGTGGATGAAGAATTATATTGAAGTTAATGATAGTTATTCTTAATGCTATGGATTTGATTAAGTTAAAAGATATAATCTGGTTAATTTGGCTGAAGTTTTTTTTTTCTTCAGTTCCTAAATAATCTATCTAGACTTTACAGTCCTGGATCTTTATTATTATACAAGCCAAATGCTTCACAAACATTTCTTTTACTAGGCTTTGCATTTATTTATATATTTAACTTGTTGGTGTTTCCTGATTTTATTTCTTTATTTACTTTCTACTTTCAAAGTCAAAAGTTGGAAATTTCTTCAGGAACCAGAGGAAGAAGATGTCAACTACATTGACAAGAAAATGATGTCATATGAATAGAAGTCTTGGCCTTTCATACTTTTGTCATGATATCAGTCCAAATATGTAAGTCAGAAAATTTTGTTACCATACTTTGGTCAATTGGTCCCTGGATGTCTATGCCACTGATTGAATACAATTTGAAGTTTTTCTAGAAAAGATACTTTCTGCAAATTATATATCTTCCAACTAATTTTGTCCCAAGGCAACTACAAAGAAATGTCATTAATCTCTCTGTCTCTCTCTGTCTCTCTGTCTCTCTGTCTCTCTCTCTCTTTCTCTCTCTCTCTCTCTCTCTCTCTCTCTCTCACACACACACACACACACACACACACACACACACACACACACGAATGACAAATGACCAAATGACAGTTGAAAAAAATCAAATCCTAGGTTTTCATGGTATAAAAAAACATCAGGGGGCGCTCTTTGCCTGCTGTTGAATTTCTGACCATGAACCCTGGGCATACATGTCTGCAAAGTTGAAAACCAACGAAACTTTATTTCTATATAGCTTACAATTGCTGATTTGACTGTGCTTTTCTAAATAAAAAGGCCCCTACCAGACAAAAGCAACCAGAGAATTTTGCAGGAGTAGAATAATTGTTCTCATTCTATTGTTGTCCCACTTGTTTTTTTTAAAAAAGTTCCAATAAACTGGAAGGAAGAAGGAGGAAACTGCAAGGGGAAAATCCAACATTTTTCAAGTGGGGAATTATAATGGCAAACCATTTATCAGAAGATACTGGGCCGGCTCTGCTCGTCATCATCTCCTGTGTATGTTGTGGGTGCTGATTGTACTCCTAACATTTATTTGTTAGACTATGATACCAATTCTCTCTCTCTTTCAACTCAAGTTAGGGTTACTTTGAAAATTTACTCCACAGCAGCATTTCCTATTTAATAAGGTTATTATTCTTATTGTTGTAAAGATAAAAGCCCAAGTCCATTTTCCATTTTTTTTGTTTTTTTCTTGTCATCTCAATTTTACACACACACACACACACACACACACACACACACACACTTATAATTGTAAAAATACTTGTAGTTCCAAAAATGATGGGGATGTATGTACACCCACCCACACAATAATATTGGTCACTGACTTCAATAAACAATGATCAACAACCCATCTGGAAATTTCCACATGCTTTCTCTTCTGTATCTATGTGTGGTTAAAGTCCAGTCTTTTAACTCATTTGTAGTATCTGCTTTCAGTTTGAGCTCAACTTCATAAATCATAAGAGAGATAATATATGAACCACCCAAAGGAGAATTTTCAGTCAGATTAGTTTGGGTGGAGAGTTCACATACCCTTAAACCTTTCTCCTTGAAAAATGGGATTTAAATGTGCAGCTTTCTTACCAGCTGCTTTGGAGTGGTACTAGCCACACCAGAGTTGGGGTAGCAACATTACTGATCCCATACCTTCCCCTTCCCTACTAAAGGAGCAATCAAGGCTGCTCTATCCCTACTATCTCCCCATAAAGCATAGTGGAAACGGCCACCATTCATCAAAGCAAGTTCTGTCCTTAGGGGTCAAGTGACAATCAAAAGAGCAGGTGCATTTTTAAACATTTATTTATTCCACTCTCCTACTGAGTGGCACTGTGGGAAAGAGGGAGTGCTCAAATGCCACCAGCAGCTGTTCTTTGGCATCACACCTGCTGTTGGGCCACCCACTTGAAGGCACAGCAGCCGAAACATCACCCATCCTCTCTCTTCACTTGTTGCCGATCTTAGTCCTTGTGGTGGCCTCACAACACTCATTTCACCTTCTGAGGCGAACGGTGTGTGAGAGAATATGCTACGAAGGGTATATGCTAGGAAGATATGCTGCAAAGAATATGCTGCAAAGGAGGAAGCCTTTGAAAACTGTCTGATGTCTTCTGCCCTTACCTGAAGAAACCCAACTGCAGCACCTCATAAGGAAGAAAATAGTCTTTACTACTAACGGTTCCTTGCCCAGACATCCATTGCCTTTTGCTTTTATTTATTTTACTGGAGCGGCTGGGAGCTGGGAATTACTGGAAACCCCTTCGCCAAAGGCAGGATCCCTCCCTCAAGCACTGATCCGCAGGAATAATTGACCAACAGAAAAGTGTACAGTATGCATGGATGATGGGAACTGCAATCCCACACATCTGGATGTTAACAGTTTAGGGGAAACTTGTACCGCTGCGCAAGAAAGCAACTTCGGCCAAACTTTTTATTATTCTCGCCCGGGTGAGAAAATTGAAAGCAACCCACCCCCTTCCAACGGAGATAATATAGTTCAAATTAAATCCGCGTCGCCCCTTTCCCAGACATGCTTGCTTAATAATCCTTTTCGGACTTATTGTTGATTGCGGGCCATTCAGTGTGGATTTAGCTTCCACCCTATCCTTTCCCTTTTCTTCTCTCTTTCTCTGCGCAAAGCTGACATCTAAGCAGAGACGCGGACAGACTCCCCAGCTTCCCGGCTCTACTTCAGCCAAAAAAATAATAATAAAAATAAAATAAAATACCCTAGCAGACCAGATTCCCCCTTCTCAGCCTCGTGTTCCCCACCCCCCTCTCCTGGCTGCCAATTTATTTGATTGACAGCCTATGGAGCCATTGGGGCTCAGGTCAAAAAAAAGTGGGGGGAGAGCTTCTCGAAAGCAGGCGATGAAGAGGCGGAGAGTCGATTTACTCCGACTCAATGAAAAGAAAGGTGGGCGGGGTGGGAGAGGAAAGACCAATTGGAGGAGGAGATGAAGATAGCGCGGACCCGCAGGGGAAACGGGGGGGGAGTCGCCTCTGAAAGTAAAGAGGAAAGAGCTTAATGAGTACCGTACAAAGTTTCTGCCTGGCTCGCTGCTGTGCGGTGTGTGCGGGCAAGGAGGCTTTCCCCCTCCCGCCCTCCTTTCTTTTCTTCCCGCGGAATCAAGCAGCTCATCTGAGGGTGCGAGGGGGCTCGCAACGCCGAAGCGAGAGGCTGCCTGTATTGTCTTCCAAGGCAAACCTTCGGGATTCCAAAAGTGGGCAACTGATTTTAACAGAGTCAGAGGACCAGTTGCTTCCCTTCCCCGCTTCCTCTCTGCCTGGCTCTCTCGCATTCACTCCGGGATCCCTGCCTTTCACTTGCTTCCCTTCCCTTCCTTCCTTTCTTTCTTTTTGACACTCTTCCCTCCCTCCTCCCCTCAACCTCTCGAGAGAAAACGCTGAGCTCAGCGAATTTGCAAAAGCGGCTCGCCTGTCAAGAGCCCAGCCTGGAACCGAGCTGGTTGCGCCGCCGAAGGAGGCACGGAGGAGCGGCTCGCTTTAGCCCAGCGGAGAACTTTTTCTTTCTAACAATGCCCGGCAGCAGCCTGGACCGCGCGGACGTCCCCGAAGTCTTCTTCGACCGACGGCGGCAATTCCAGCTTCGGCCGGACGGGGAAAGAGAAAAGTAAAGCTACGGAGCAGCAGCAGCAGCAGCAGCAACAGCAGCCCGTAAGTGAAGGAGGGACTGCTGGCACATCTTCCCTTTGGAAGGCGCTTTCGGTTGCCTGCCAGCAAAGCCGGGGAGGCAGGAGGGAACTCGGCTCAACTCCTCTCCCCTTCAGCGGGGCATTTTGTGGAAGGGAACCGGCTCCCCGTCCTTTTTGCGCCGACCTCGGGGGCTGCGGAGTGTTCTTGGGCATGCAAACGCTCCCCGGTCGCACAAGTAGCTTGGGGAGGGAAACTGGTATCAGCCTGGCTCTCGTTGGAAGGCGGCAGCAGCAGCAGCAGCAGCAGCAGCTCCTGGACCCTCCGCCGACTCTTCGCCTTGGGCTGGCCTTCGTCTGCAGCGGGGAGAGAGGGCGAGAGATGCCCGCGGGGGCGGAGGTGTTGACAGCCCTTCTCTTCCACCTGAGCGCTCCCGGTAATGTGGATTTGACGCTGCTTGCCTGACGCTCGCTGGACTTTCCGCCTTGTTGGGTTGGTTTGCCTTGGTTTGCGGGCTGTCCTGGACTGTGGCTGTTATTAGACAGATTTGCTTCGCTTCCCCACGTTGTCCCTCATCTGCATCATGGGCTGCTGGGGGGTGGGCAGCGCTTCTTCTTTTTTGCTTCCTTGCCTTGCGGTCTTCCTCCTGCTGCCGCTTCGTGCCTCCACTGAGCCCAGGCAGCTTTTCAAGGTGCTGGAAGAGCAGCCACCAGGCACCTGGATAGGCACCATTGCCACCCGGCCGGGCTTCACCTATCGCTTAAGTGAGCACCATGCTCTTTTCTCCATAAATGCTACATCCGGAGATCTGCACACACTTGCCACTATTGACCGGGAGAGCCTGACCAGCGATGTGATGGACCTTGTGGTGCTTTCCAGCCAGCCAACGTACCCAAGTGAAGTGCGCATCATGGTGCTTGACCTCAACGACAATGCACCTGTCTTCCCAGATCCTTCTATTGTGGTGACTTTCAAAGAGGACACAGGTAGCGGCCGACAGCTTATCTTGGACACAGCTACAGATGCAGACAGTGGAACTAATGGGGTAGACCATAGCTCTTACCGCATTGTGGGTGGCAATGAAGAAGGCCGATTCCGACTTAACATCACTCTTAATCCTAGTGGAGAAGGGGCCTTCCTGCACTTGGTCTCTCGTGGTGGGCTGGATAGGGAAGCTACTTCAGCCTATCAGCTGCTGGTGCAGGTAGATGACAAAGGGGAACCTCAGAAACATGGATTCCTACAAGTCAATGTCACTGTTCAGGATATCAATGACAACCCACCTGCTTTTAGCCAGACTCTCTACCAAACTCGAGTGCGTGAAGATGCACCAGTTGGGGCCAGTATTCTTCAGGTAATGGCAGCAGATGCTGATGAGGGCACCAATGCTGATATCCAGTATCGTCTGGAGAGGGCAGAGAGTACTGGAGGAGATGGGATATTTCCTTTTGAGGTGGACCCTGAAAGTGGGGTCATCCGTATCCGGGAGGTTTTGGACTATGAATCTCAACGGCAATACTCACTAACAGTTCAGGCTATTGACCGTGGAATACCAGCTTTGAGTGGCCGTGCTGAGGCTCTAATCCACCTGCTTGATGTGAATGATAATGAGCCAAGGGTCAAATTTCGCTATTTCCCAGCCACCTCCCGTTTTGCCTCTGTAGATGAGAATGCAGCACCTGGCACAGTTGTGGCATTGCTGACTGTGAGTGATGCTGATTCACCAGAAGCCAATGGGAATATTTCTGTATCCATCTTGGGTGGGAATGAACAGCGCCATTTCGAGGTCCAGAGCAGCAAAGTACCCAATCTCAGTCTTATCAAAGTGGCAGCTGCTCTTGATCGAGAACGCATTTCCACCTATAATCTCACCGTGGCTGTGACTGACAACTTTGGACGTTCTCCTCCATCACCTGATTCAGTCCCTTCTTCTCTGAGTCCAGATGGCGCCTCTCCTGCCCCAGTGAGCCGCTCTTCTGTGGCCAGCCTTGTCATCTTTGTGAATGATATCAATGATCACCCACCTGTTTTTGGGCAGTCGGTATATCAAGTCAATATTAGTGAGGAAGTACCACCAGGCAGCTATGTACAGGGCTTAAGTGCTACAGATCATGATTCTGGTCTTAATGCCAACCTGAAGTACAGCATAGTTTCTGGAAACGAGTTGGGTTGGTTTTGTATTAGTGAACACAGTGGCCTAGTTACTACTAAGAGTGTTGATACTGTCATGGCTACATCTCTGCTAGGTATTTCTGGTCAAGACATGGCAGCATCTGGTGGGCTGGACCGGGAAATAGCTTCACAAGTGGTTTTGAATATTAGTGCCCGTGATCAGGGTGTGCAACCTAAAATTTCCTTCGCAAAACTGGTAGTGAATATCCTGGATGTTAATGATGAAAAGCCCCAATTTAGTAAGCCAGATGGGTATCATGTTTCAATAGCAGAAAATACCCCTCCAGGAACTGAGTTGCTAGTCCTCACTGCTGTGGATGGTGACTTGGGAGACAATGGGACTGTGACATTCATCCTGCAAGAGAGCGAAATTGGGGGAAATTCAGGTGGTTTTCCAATAGTTAGTTGGGGAGCCTTTCACTTGGATCCTGTTTCAGGTAGACTTAGCACAATCTCACAGTTAGACAGGGAAGAACAAGAACACTATTCACTGCATGTCCTGGCCACTGATCTGGGCAATCCTGCTCTCTCTTCAGTGGCTCTGGTCAATGTGAGCTTGCTTGATGTGAATGATAACAGCCCTTTATTCTACCCTATTCAGTATTTTGCTCACATCCAAGAAAACGAACCTGCAGGCAGCTACATTGTCACTGTGTCTGCTAGTGACCCAGATCTTGGACTCAATGGCAGAGTTAGGTATAGTATCTCAGCAGGAGATACTTCCAGGTTTCAAATTCATAGTCAGACAGGGGTTATCACCACAAAAACCACTCTAGACAGAGAAGAAAAAACTGCTTATCAATTACAAGTAGTAGCCAGTGATGGTGGCAATTTGCAGTCCCAGAATCAGGCCATAGTTACAGTCACTGTTTTGGATACTCAGGATAACCCCCCAGTATTCACTCAGGAAATCTACAGCTTTGTGGTGTTTGAAAATGTTGCCCTGGGTTATCATGTAGGCAGTGTTTCTGCCCACACTATGGATCTCAACATCAACATCACATATCTGATCACTACAGGTGACCAAAGGGGTATGTTTGAAATTAACAAAATGACTGGCTTGATCACCACTGCTGGTATTATTGACAGGGAAGAGCAAGCATTTTACCAGCTGAAAGCAGTGGCCAGTTGTGGAACAATAACTGGAGATGCTCTGGTCAATATAACAGTTAGAGATTTAAATGACAATTCAGCCCACTTTCTTCATGCAGTGGAAAGTGTGAATGTGGTTGAAAATTGGAATACGGGGCATACCATTTTCCAAGCCAAAGCTGTTGACCCTGATGAAGGTGCAAATGGCAGGGTTGCTTACAGCCTAAAACAAAATCCTAAAAACCTGTTTAGTATTGATGAACAAAGTGGTGCTATCAGTTTGACAGGGCTTCTTGATGTAAACGATGGGTCTTATCAAGTGGAGATTATGGCCTCTGATTTGGGAGTTCCAGAACATTCCTCTAGTTTCATTTTAACTGTTTCTGTTCATGATGTAAATGATAACCCACCAGTATTTGATCAGATTTCTTATGAAGTCATTATTTCTGAATTGGAGCCTGTGAATTCCAGATTTTTTAGTGTGCATGCTTCCGACAAGGATTCAGGTACAAATGGTGAAATAACTTATAACATAATTGAAGGAAATACAGGAGATGCCTTTGGCGTATTTCCAGATGGCCAGCTGTACATAAAAAGTGAACTAGACCGTGAAGTGCAGGACAGATATACACTATTGGTTGAGGCTTCTGACAGAGCAGTAGAACCGCTCAGTGCCACAGTAAATGTTACTGTTATTCTGCAAGATGTAAATGACAACAGACCACTGTTTAACAGCACCAATTATGTTTTTTATTTTGAAGAGGAACAGAAAGGTGAATCCTTTGTAGGTAAAATAAGTGCTGTTGACAAAGATTGTGGATCTAATGGGGAAGTCAGATATTTGTTTGCACACATGCAGCCTGATTTTGAATTGAATGCTCTAAGTGGAGAAATAAAAAGTACTCATCAGTTGGACAGAGAATCCCTGATGAGACAAAGGGGAGTTGCTGTATTTACACTTACAGTTATTGCAGTAGATCAAGGGTTGCCAAAGCCTCTAAGAGATCAGGCAATAGTGCAGGTGTACATGAAGGATATAAATGATAATGCGCCAAAGTTTTTGAAAGAACTGTACCAAGCAACAATATCAGAATTAGCCCCAAACCTAACACAAGTTTTAAGAGTTTCTGCTTCAGATGTCGATGAAGGTAATAACGGACTAATCCACTATTCTATAATTGAAGGAAATGAAGAAAACCAGTTTGCGATAGACACTGGCACTGGCCAGGTGACTTTAATTGGGAAATTGGACCATGAAGCTACTGCATTTTACTCACTTACAATCCAAGCAGTGGATTCTGGGACAGATCCCCTAAGCTCCCTTTCTATGCTGAACATCAATGTGTTGGATGAAAATGACAACAGTCCTTCATTCCCTAAAACTGTTTTATTTGTTGATATCTTGGAAAACATGAGAATTGGAGAACTTGTAACTTCAGCCACTGCTACAGACTCAGATTCAGGTGACAATGCTGACCTTAATTACAGTATTACAGGAACGAATAATCATGGCACATTTAGCATCAGTCCTAATACTGCCAGTATTTTCCTTTCAAAAAAGTTGGATTTTGAAACACAGTCATTGTATAAACTAAACATAACAGCAAAAGACAAAGGGAGGCCTCCGCGGTCTTCCACCATGTCAGTTGTAATATATGTCAGGGATTATAATGACAACCCACCCATGTTTACAGCTGGAGACATATTTAAGTCTATTGTTGAAAACATTCCTATTGGGACCTCGGTCATTTCTGTAGAGGCTCATGATCCTGATGCAGACATTAATGGGCAGTTGGCATATACAATCATCCAGCAGATGCCAAGGGGAAACCATTTCCATATAGATGAAGTCAAAGGGACAATATATACAAGTGCTGAAATAGACCGTGAATTTGCTAATCTCTTTGAATTAACAGTCAAAGCCATGGATCAGGCTGTACCTATCGAATCTAGAAGATTTGCTTTGAAGAATGTGACAGTTCTTATAACTGACCAAAATGACAATGTTCCAACTTTTGTATCCCCAAATGCTTTGGCTGTAGAACCTTCTGTTGTAATAGGTACAGTCCTAACTACAATTGTGGCTGCCGATCCTGATGAAGGAGCAAATGGGGAAGTTGAATATGAAATAATTAATGGGGTCACCGACATATTTATTCTGGATCGCTACAGCGGAGAACTGAGAGTGTCATCAGCTTTAGTGCTATCCCAGCTTATGTACAGCTTCATCATTTCAGCCACAGACCTTGGCCCTGAAAGAAGAAAATCAACCACTGAGATGACTGTAATTCTACAAGGACTTGATGGCCCTATTTTCACTCATCCAAAATATATTACTATTTTAAAAGAAGGCGAACCTATTGGGACAAACGTGATATCCATTGAAGCAGCTAGTCCTCGAGGGCCAGAAATTCTGGTGGAGTATTTCATTGTATCAGTACGTGGTGAGGACAAAAAGTTTGGCCGCCTCTTTACTATTGGCCGCCACACTGGGGTGATTCAGACTGCTGCTGTTTTGGACAGGGAGCAAGGAGCACGCCTGTATCTGGTGGATGTTTATGCCATTGAAAAATCTGCAGCTTCCCCTCGGACCCAGAAAGCTGAGGTAAAGATTTTTGCTTATTTCGTTATTTTTTTTTCCTGTCCTTGTCCTCTCTCTCCATATACCTTTTAATCTCCAAAATACAACACTATTGTTTGTTTGCTTTCTTATCATCTTAAACTCTCATTGTGTGCAGTATTTATTAGTACTAGTTCTTTCTGAATTCATTGTGACTTCTGAATCAACACTTTTAATCTTGGAAGTGTTACTTTCTTTAGAATTAACAAGATACTGTCACACTTCAGAAGTAATTTGTGTGATGGTATATGAACAAAGATTTCTCTGCATAATTAGTACTTGCCCCAAATATTTTGCTAGTTTTGAACTAAAGTGAACTAAAGTGAACTAAAGTGTAGAGTTTGAATATTTTTGTGTTATACTCATTTAAGTAATAAATATGAAGTGTAAGGGTATTTATTATTGTTCTATCTCTATTGCCCTGCAATTAGAGGAAAGAAATTTTGCTTTAGGATTGATTTCAGCTTAAATTGTTGTATATGGATTTTTTTTTTACTGTACCACACTGTGACTTTTTCTTCTTAATCATTATACAATAATACAGTGTTGGATGAGACCCAAGGAAACTTAGCTGGTTCTTCCAAATGAGTTTCCCTTTACCATTCTTTCCAGTTTCTATTTCTCAAGCCTTGCCAATATTCAGCTTTATAAAAACATGCAGAAAAGATGAGAGTTACAGAAGCCAAATGGTGAATATCAGAATGATTTTTTTATTTCAGTGGTTCAGGCTACATGGATTCCAAAACATTACAAGGACATCACTACTATCACTACTACTACTAGTACTAGTACTAGTACTAGTACTAGTACTATTATTGTTATTATTATTGTTATTGCTATTATTGTTATTTTGTGTCATGGATATGTTGATTTACATAACTTTCCTAAGCTAGAGCCTGCTTTGTCTGTTGAGGACATAAAGAAAATACAGTGCCAGCTAAGGTGGGGGCTTTCCTTTTCCGTTTGACATTGTTTGAGCCCTCATTTCTGCATAGTATTCTGACTTGTGTTTTTACTCACAAAAACCTGGAACACTCAGTCAGCAGGGGATGCCGGAAGTGGAGAATGACTCATTGGCTTCTGTTATGGTGTAAGAACTTGAGCTCTGAACTCAAAACAGAATTGGACAGTATAAAAATTGCACCCAAGGAATATTACCTTAAGCATATGGTCTCACTTAATTAAGTGATCATGTGAAATTCACCTCATAAACATACTTAATTTTGGATTGTAAAAATGCTATATTTTAAATTGAAATAAGCATGATATATGCCTGTTATCATATGCAGTGATTTGATTCCAGTTATGACATTATTCTTGATTAAGTATTTGAAGCTGCAGAATTCTGAGATCTTGATTAACCCATATAACAGAATTATTTACTCTGGAGTAGTCCCTGAACTACATTTTCCCTTTGCCTAGGATGTGCTTGGTTTTTTTTTTCTCCAAATATGTCAATGAAGTCACCAGAAATCAAGTCTGATTCTAATTTGTCTTTAAAGGCTTATTTATTTGTTTGTTTGTTTTTGTTTGTTTGTTTTATTAGGAGAGAAATTATGCAAGCCTAACCACATAATTTCTTGCATCATTTTATAATTGCATTAAAAATAAATGCATTTTAACTAAATAGTAATTTAACTATTGTTATTGGAAGGAATCTTACCATATTTTATATATTCAATGAATATTACTGTATAATATGATAAAAAAAGGATGACACTGTTTTGTACTATTTGTCCTCAAGTTCAGTCCAGTTCAACCAAGGCAGTTAAAGCAAAATAAATTTTAAATTTCAGCATGGGCTGTGATTTTACATGCATTCATATTAGCTTGGTCCCACTGAACTTAATGTGGTTTAACATTTCATAGAACTATATGGAATTATTAACTTGTTTTTATACTTGAATCATAATGAAATTATATATGATTGTATAGCAAATAGTTCATTAAGTGAGGCATCAAAATTATTTGAGTAATGACATTCCTGTGAAAACAGCACATTATTGCAAAGAAAAAAGATTTGAGCAAAATAATTACATTATTTGTACCTTATTTTATATTGTTACAATAAAAACACAGTTTAATATGAAAAATGAATTTATTGTATATACTCAAATCTAGTATTTGTTGTTAGTGCTAGATTGTGCTTACTTTATATCGACAGTGATACTTTTTAGAACAAAGTCTTATTGACTTGCACACTTGCATAAGCTTGCATAGCATAGAATTCCAAACCCTAATAATACATTAAATGCTTCAAGGTGTGCAACTTTAGAATTGACATATAACAAGAGGAAGCTCATATTTCCTTTTTTATTTTTTAATGTCTTTTTCTAATACAGCAATAGCAATTGCACTTAGACTTATATATCACTTCACAGCCCTCTCTCTAAGCGGTTTCATAGAGTCCAACAATCTGGGTCCTCATTTTACCTATCTCAGAAGGATGGAAGGCTTAGGCTGCTCAGAATCAAACTCCTGGAGTGAACAGTGAGTTAGCCTATTTTAACAAGAAGCATTCTAACCACTGCACCACCACGGCTCTTATATGCCTAAATGTGCTGTTTCAATAAAATTTGCACAAATTATTACAAAGGAATGTCATTTTTCCCAATGCCATATCTAAAGACTGTCATCTTCCCTATCTCCTGTCTCCCTTTGGGGGACTTTTTTGCTTAGTAATGGTTTCATTGTCATCAATTTCAATTGATAGCCTTTATAGCAACAAAAATACCACTTGATCTTCTGTCAGCAATAAAACTAGCAGTTCTTAAATCCAAAAAGTGTAAGAGCCCGATCTTTGTTTGATTTTTCATGTTTTGAAATAAGAGTACAATTTATAAAGCTATGTTAACTTTCAGAAAGCTGGTCCAGATATTATGATAAAAGAGCTTATTGAATCTGCCCAATACTAATTTTAGGTAAATGGCAGTATCAACAGCTTTATTGAACATCTTTACAGTAAGGTGGTACAATATGAAAGAAAAGAAAAGAAAACACCCAGTCATTGTTGCTGCTGGATCCACTGGTTCCTGGATTATGCCTGGCACTAATATTGTTGGTGCACCTATCCTTAATGAGAAAAGAATGTTTCACAATAGATTATAAATTAGGAAACAGATATGAAGCCCTATATCAGTCTTTGATTGGGAAATTCTTGATCAGGAAATTTTTAAGATGTCCCATGATAAAGCAGGCAGTTTTAGAATCTTTACTAGGGTTAAAGTTTCATGTATGGTTTGCTTTCCAAGAACTGTGTGCTTTAGGATAATGGGTAAAATAATCATTATTTAAAAAAAGATTCTTTTAAGGATTTGGGATTTTTGCCTAAAATTCACTTTTTAAGAGTAGGGGAAACATGTGATAACAAGCTTGAAAGATTCTGCAAAAGCAGAGTTTATGCTTCTGGATAAAATAGATAGAGCAATATGTATGCAAGATTTTTTCTTGTGTATTTTCCATCCCAAATCCATTTAAAACAATTCTGCAATTTTATCTAGGCAGGCATTTATTAACTGGCATTTATTGCTGTACTATCTTTATTTTAACAAGAAGCATTTTTGATGGTCTTAAACAAACACTAGTATAAAGTTGTGGAAACATTTTGATTAAATTCATGTGAAGAAAACTAATCTCATGTAGAAATTTCAAATGTTCTTTAACTGCTTACACAATAGAAGTGTTAGATTTGTTTAGCAGGGTGTATTGGAGCATCCTTTTTTCACACAATTGAATGTTTTGTTAATTTCTCACGTATTTTTATTGTAATTATATATAGACAAAGATAAATATAGAACAATTACTTAAGTGATATGTGCTTTCACTGATTTTGAAATATTAGTACCAGCATAGGGCTGCAACTCTCTGCACTAATTGAAAGATGATTCCAAAGCAGACACTTCTCTCTCTTTCTTTCTGTCTCCCTCCCTCCCCCCTCCCCCTCTCCTTCCCTTCCTCTATCCCTCCCTGCCTCTCTCCTCCTCTGCACAGATCTTCTCTATTTGGAATAGAAAATGATACTGCCTTTAAAAGGTCATGTAATCTATTCACGAGTAACAATACAATTTAATTGTGTAAAACTGAATATACTATGTAAAGTTACCATATCTGGGCTGCAAAAATCTGGGTGATCACCATGTTTATTGTGTCCATTTCAGCATCCTGTCTTTGCGGTAACTTTAGTCTTGAGATATGCCCCTGTAAATGCATTTGTTATTTAGTTGTACATAACTTATTGGTCTAACTTTACAGTGTGTAAGATTAAAAATTCCTTATGATGGTATGGTAGGTTCATTAAAATGATCGCTTTTTAAAAGTCCTCTGCAATGATTAAGGTAGATGTTTTTCTTGGAATTTTCATATAACCATTTAGATTCCCTGTTGATCTGTCTGTTTCTCCATTTTATTTCCACCACTGGTGTTTCTGTAATCCATCATGAAGCGTCTTGCTGTGTGAATGAGAAAAGAAATATTTCCACCACAGGTGGACCAGATTGCCTTCACTTCTCAATTGTTTATTGGCTTTCTCCCTTTGGCTTATATCTAGACTGGTTTCTACTGGCTCCTTGCAAGATCAACAAAAAGCATTTGATTTCTAGTAGGAGATACTTTAGAACTTTTTAAAATTAACCCCAGTAGGGGAAAGGAAAGTAATATACCAAAGACTGGCATGTTTGGAGAATATTATTAGCAGTTTAATAAAACACAAGCATGATTCCTTTTACTTATTTCAGTAGGATTTAATCCTACATAATATAGGCTTGATTCACTTGTAAAATGCAACATACTGGTATGTGTTCATTTTTTCATGAAATTGTCCTTAGATGAATTATTGTTTGAATGTAGCAGAGTAAGACTTTTTGTCTCAGATTATGGAGCCTTGGGTATATTTCCCCCAATCCATAGTTCAAAGTGAAAACTTCAGATTCTGAGTAGTGAGAAGTAACAAATCAACTCATTTGCATACTTTCTTGGTGATTTAGTTTCCCTCTCAGTTTTTCCTTTTATATTACTGAGATGCCTGGAATCCAATAATAACAATATGCTACTCATAGGGAAGATAATAACCTAGACATTGTTATTTTGGACTACCATATTTAGAGAACTGGTTTACTTTCTCCAAGTATATGATAAAACCTATGAAAATTAATCCATACATTAAGGTAGAGGATCAGGTAAAAGTATTTTTTTTTAAATTGCAGAGTTTTGATTGAAATTTTTATATGGTTCTAAAGGTTTTTTTTTTTTCAAACGTGAGAATGTTTGGAATGTTACTGAGATTTTCAAAACTTCCTTTGTTTGACATTTCCATTATCTTAGTTGGAAGCCAGGTAGTGTCCACCTAAGGTTTTCTGAACTGTATTGCAAAATACAACATTCCACTAGATGGCAGCAAAGTGGTACAGAACTTCCAAAGTCTGCTGCCACCTAGTTTTCTTTTTTCTTTTTAAAAGCAGAGATATGTTAGTTCTAATCCATTTTCATCCCTAGATGGCAAAAAATAGCTAAGGATGATAACGTTAATAAAATGGGATCATTTTAAATTATATTGGAAATCCATATATACTTTCTTTTTCTTTCACCCCACCCCATGTGTTAGTGTGTGTGTGTGTGAAGTCTGCACACATGTTTGTGTGTATGTTTAAATAAATTTCTAAGCAGATAGAATGGCAATTTATAGGAGTGAGGAGGCAAGATAATTAAAGGTTCTTATTTATAGCAAAAAATAGGTTATATCAACTAAAGTTCAACAGAAAAATAATGTAAGTTTTCAATAACTTGTTTTATGGAAGAAAAAAGAGCATTTTGAAATGTTAGACGTCTTTTTTCAATTATAGACTGTTTTCATTTTTGTAAAAAGGTTGGGAAAAAATAACTATACAATTGTGTGTAAAATGTAGTTTGGCACAAGTTCCTTTATCTGTCAAAGAACTAAAAGTTTCAGTTACCAACTCATAATGCATAATTAACTATAATTAAACAAGAGTCAATAATACCAAGCTATTTTAATCATATCCTTGACAGGGATAATTATAGTAATACATTGTTTAATGAATTTATAGTAAAGAATAATGCAAAGACTACAGTTTATGGAGAAGAGAGAGAGAGAAAAAAATGTGCTTGCCAAAATACTTGGCCTCAAACAAAATGAAGAAGGAATAGTAACTGATTAATAGGAATTACTATTATTGTTACTGTTATTATTAGTATTATTTTTCTCTGATCAGTTCTTTGCATATGTCTTCTCTACATAGTATGTGTGCAGTAGAAAAACTATAAAATAATAAAAAGCAATTACAAAATAAATAAGGATAAACAGATTCCAGAAACCATTGTTCTGCTGTGACTTCATTTAACAAGGGGCACAACAATCCTGCTTTAACAAACAAGGCTGGGAGTACTTGAAATTAAGACTCCATGAAAAATATGTATAATTAGGGTTGAATTTGTAGCAAAGTAATATTAATGCCTCTTGCACGACACTTAAATAAGAGACCATATGATATAAAACAGATCACCACCTCTAATGCTAAGTCTCAGGAGCTTTTCATAGAAATAAAAATAGTGAATTGCTGCAACCTAGCCCTTGTTTGGAAATAAGCACAACTCTTTAAAATGAAACAAAATGTAATTTGAATTTGTAATTTGGAAGCATATAGGAGGGCTAGAGAGAACAACTCATCCATTTGTTTACAATTAAATGGATGCATAATTATCTTTTATGTTAATATTCTTAAGTTTTTAAATGGGCTCATTTGTTTGGAAAGATATTTAATCCATTTAGCTTTCCACCTTTATGTTTATATTTTGTAAAGAGTTCATACAGTGGTACTACAAATAATGAGCAAGTCATGAAAACTCAATTTTTTGTTTTCAAATATCTGATCTAATATGAGTCCATTGAGATTCTGGTATAAAATAGGAATTTCCTTATCAGAAAGAGCTATTATCATCATAAATTAATGTTCAACTTTGGTTTGTATAAGAAATAACTCATAAAGTGTTTTCTATTAATTTTATTCAATAACTAAATGTCATTATTGTACAAACAGGGAGCATGTATTGTCTCTACCTTTTAACGTTTAAGTTTTAAGATTAAATCTTAACTTTATGTTCATAGTAATCTTGAAACTAATCATGAAAAAATAAATAAAAAGGCACTTCAAGTGTCTTATTAAAATGTGATGAAAATAAATATTTTATCTTGATTACTTATGAACACCCATATCTTCAAATCTCATGTACCACATTTCTACAAATTATTTGACTTTTAAAATTTTCTTTTCTTTTACTGAAATCTGATGTATACAAGAGCATTTTTCTAAAGCATTTCATAGAGGTTCCAATATTTGGATGAGAAAAAAAAAACTGAACTATGACAAATGTCGATGATTACAATTCCATTTGTACATGTTTATAAAGCTGTTAGAGAATGCATATTTATCTATTTTTGTCTTGAAATTATATATTGCTGATATTACTTCTAGCTGCTATAGAACTATAAGGAATCAGAAAATTGAACTATTTTGGGGGGTAGTGAATGCATTCACACTATTGCTATACACAAGAAAAAGTTTATTGGAGAAGAGTGTATTTGACAGATTGTATAAAATGGAACCCTCCATATTGATTTTTGTAGATTTGCTTTATGTATGAAATATATCAAAAAGCAAATATTTTTCCTTTCTAATTTCTAACATTTTCTTAATTTTTTTTTCAGAAGTCATAGATTCCTGGGTAAAAATCCTTCCTTAAAATAAATGTTGCAATGTGCAATCAATTTGGAAGGAAGGATTTTCCATTGTGGAAGCTCCTCCTTTTCCCATCCAAAATTAATTTGTCTTCCTGAAAATATGTGGAAGCTTGTTTTGCCAGTTGAACCACTGGATTTTTCTTATTTCAGTTTAAGGTTCACAGATCATTTTATCAAAATCAGCATATTAAATTATGGGAAAAGCTTTATCTAACTATAGCATTTGGATTTATTGTACAATCATATATATGTACAGGGCTCACTGATTTCTTATATTAAAAATAACCATGTTTAGGGAAATCTAAAACATACTGTATAAAGTTACACTTGTAGTGCTTGTTTTTATATACAGTACAGTGTTTGAGGGTTTGTACTTCCAAGCAAATACATCTTCAATAAATAGCATATATATCTATATGTATACAGAGAGAGAGAGAGAGAGAGAGAGAGAGAGAGAGAGAGAGAGAGAGAATATATAGTATATACCCAGAACAATCTTTACTTTGTGTATGAACAACCTTAGAACTTGATCACTCTTAATAGATCTATCATGTAATAATTTCTTTTTTATGATCTTTAGCTTAAAATATTCATTACTGAGTCTACTGATTGTTCAGCCAAGTATTAAAGTACTTTGGCTATTCAGTTCTTTCTTTCCTCTCAAAGAAAGAACTTGGAGAAGATTGACTGATGTTCTGTTTGGTTTAAATGTTGCCACATAGCCCAGGGGAATAGTGGTGGTTTTAATTTATATTTTTTAGTTGGATCATGAGTGGTTTTACATACTTTAGAGTCATTGTATATTACCTATCATTGGTATGGTTATGTAATGGTTTCTATTGGCTGATATGAATGACCTCAAATCATATTGTCCAATGATTTTGATGCAGACTCACAAGGTTAATGTAAAATAAGTTTCTATAGAAGACAGTAATCAGTACTAGATCAGTGGTTCTTAACCTTTTTAAAATGTGTGGCACAGAATTGAATGCAGTACTGGTTCAATGACTCATCAGAAAAATATTTTAGATACGTAACACATAGTTCAGGGGGAAGTTTCACAGTCTTAAGTTATACATTTCAGACATAGAAAAGAAGATAAAAATCTTGTGGCACAGTAGAAATAAGTCCCTGGCACAACTACGTCGCAACACGCCTGTTGAAAAGAACTTCTAAAAACTACCTTAAAAGGGCATATCCTGTTGATCCAGGTAAATCAAGGGTGTTTATAGCAGGAGAAAAACATCCCTCAGATAATCAAGCCCAAATTGGATAGAGTCCAATGCATTCATTTTACAGTTGAAGCTCAATTTTTTTTAAGTTTCTAACATCATTTAACAAATCAATTTTTATTATATAAAATTTAAAGGGAAAACGAAGCAGCTTAGCCTTTCTCTATTAAAATAAGTGGAGCCAAAGAGCACTCCACTTTCATTGAATTGTTCTTCTATTGTGTTTCAGGTTTTATAGCACTGGAGATCATGAAATGGGCAATTTAGTTAATAGATTGGGTTGTTAAATCTTCATTCTCTCCACCCCTCTTTCATTATCTCCTCCTTCCCCATCATACACTATAGAATATTATGAACAAAAATGATTATAGTTTATTTACCTGCATATGATCTAATAGTTGTTAATATTTATCAACAGATAATCTGTTATTGTAACAATAATGTTAACCTTCTGCAAAAAGTATGTTTTGTATCTTAAAGAAATGTTCTTAAAAGGTCAATAGACTTTGGAGTACTATTATCTTATTTGGCATTAACACTCAAACTCTGGATGCTGATTAGTTATGCTTTAAAATAAAATCGTTTGAAGTTCTGTGGACTGCTTCTTCCATCATTTATAATGTTTTCTCTGGTCACAAAGAAGAAACACTTATTCAAACCTCTTTACAAACTTTTTTTAGTGAAAACTTTTGGAAAGTTAAAAGGCTGTTGGGCATAGATGGGTTTCAACTGTCTGAATTTTCAAACTACTACAGAAGTTGATTTCTCTTTCTTTTTAATTGTTTTCTTTTTATCTTTTTTATTTTAAATCAGAAAGCACTTGACTAACATTGCTCTTTTGGGGTAACAAAAGTGTTGGAAAATCTTTAGACATTTTATTGCTGCACTTTTTCACAATAGAAAATAGCAAATAAAGGCCCTTTCCACTTGATTAGATAGTAAGGCGAACATCGTCTGAGTGAAGAAATACCTTAACATTCCCTGATTTTCCTCTCTTTTATATTATTGTCCCTCTCTATTTAATTTGACAAAATAAGAAAACTGTGCCTAATCAGCCACAATGCAGTCATTCAGAAAGAACTTAACTTTGCAGGAATTGATGCATTTTTATATTGCCTAATGACTTGAGGGAACTATTGCAACATGTGAAAAGTAAGGTTGGGGAAGAGAAAAAGAAAAATTATAGCCATCTTTTGGTTCACAGGAGCAAGAGATGCAGGTCATTGACTTGATTTTCATGGGAAGACTGACTCTGGCTTGCTCGCAGCCTTGTTGACTGAACAACCTGATATTGACAGTCCTGGTTTGGGTGGGTGATGTGCAACATTATGCAGTGATTCATTAAAGCGAAGTAAGGCAAGATCTAAAAGAAAGATTTGAATGGAGAACAACAGTTCTAGTGTCCAGAACTGGACTTCTGCTTTCTTAGTGAAAATGTTTTTTAGTATACTGAAAAAATATTAATTATTAAAATGAGATATCCTTGTTAATTAACTGAATTGAAATACAGAAATGATAAATAAGCTGAAATCTATCCAATTTTTTAAAAAGTGTTTTTTTTTAAAAAGCATGGAACAACAACTATATATAGAGATTGGTTCTTTTATAAAGCAGTTTTTATAAAATATTCCTTGCGGTATTTGTTGGTTACCCAATTTTTTAGTCCAGGGCAGTCACATTAATTCATTCATGAACAAATCTGATTTCCCTTGCCTACATTCCTCACTTTTATCTTTCTAAATATAATTAATTTTTATGCTCATAAATATAAATTTATGAATTAACCTTTATTCTTAGGTATGGTTATGAATTCTTATCCATCAGCATTTGGTGTCAGTTTGGACATTTCTTATTTTTGATTAAATAAATCCATCTGCCTACTATATATGTATTTCACTTTTCACACTTCATATCTTTGTATAAAGAACTAAGTCAGTATTTGTATTTCTGTCTATTGTGTTCACATAGCTATGGAATTTCCCAGAATAAAAGAGACTACAAAATCATTTTCTATAAACAAAAATAAAATCTTATTTTATTTGCATTTTCTGCCAGAATTAATGTCCTGTTCATACATCATTGATGATACCAGATACGCAAATAGTTATAAGTATATGTTATATGATTATAGTAGTGTATAGGAAAGCCAACCACTGTTCTTCTATTCTAAAATACCTGTTGCGGGAAGACATTGAAAAATTAGAATTGGTTTGATCAATAATCTTGAGAAATTCTCTCTGTTTATTTGCAAAACATGAGTTAAGTAATTCTAATTTTTTAACTTAATAAATATCTTTTTATTTTCCAGCAGTCAGTTAGAACTCAGTGTCCCACAACCAAATGGAGATTTTGGTCATTTCTGAAAGGAATCAGTCAAGCTTCAAATGATCTTGCTAATTAAAAATAAATATAGAGAAAATATAAACAATGCTGTAACCTATAGATTCACATATTTATACTTACAAGTCACTTCTTTACAATCCTTTTTCTTTTCTTTGATTTCAGAACTTCTGTCTTTGGTATTCTCTTCTTTTTTTTTTCTTCTTTTTCATTTTAAATATTATTTCTTGTTAATTTTTGTTCTGCATTCAAAACTCTAATAAAGTTATAAAGTATAAATAAATTTATAAAGTGATCTTGATAATCAAATACAGTGTTAATGAAAGTTATGTTACTTCTCTATGTAAAGATTCCTAGATCAAACATATTTTCAGAGGAGACATTTATGTCACGATACAATGAAACAACCAATACTATTGGTTATTTTTTGGTACATTCAAAGATATTTGTATTATTACAGTTCTTCATTTGGAGCAACAGAGGGTTGTCTTTATAGAGAAAATACTTCCTGAAAACCTGTTATTTTTTTAAATACTTCTACCAGAGCATACTTTAGCTAAAGGTAAATCTAGCATGGCCTGACATTCTTAAGTAGTTATATGTGCTACAGCTGTGTATCCTGATTGATATAGTAATTCCCTAAAATGAGTAGTCCTGCTGATTTAACTGCGTGTGTATGTGGGTGTCGGCAGTATATCTACAGTCCTTTCTTCCAAGGGGCACAAAAATGTTGCTGATAAAAGCTGTTTTGTCACTGTAACTCTCTTTGAATTTTTCAAAGGCCAAGATGACAGCTGCCTTTTTGCTTACAGGGACATCAAGGGTGGTCTCATTTTTGCACAAGCTAATAATTTGTCTTAAGCAAAGTGGTGTCTGCCATTATTTACTTCAACCACATTCTCCTTTTTATCTGGTAATAGTTGCAGATAAAGAATTGTTGAAGGCAGTGTTAACAATTCCTTATAAACTTTTTTATGATGTTAAATTATTTATATTGGCAAAGGTGGCAAATTATTTATATTATGCACCTCTCAGAAAGCCTCCCTGAGAGAGATCTGAGGCTGTTAAGAAATAGGAAATATAAATGAATGCATAATAAATAAATAAATAAATAAATAAATTGGGCTTCATGAGTTGAATCATATTTAAATGTCTTATGAACACCATTCCATACTGTTTAGATCAATAGTAATCCGCCAAATACAAACACTTGGATTTTTATACCATTGAATTTTAATCCTAATATTAATTTTTTTACAAAATATACCATTTCATGATTACAATTTCTTCAGGTATTATAGAACCTTATAATTCACAAGCAATTATTAGTAATACCAGATAGAATAATAAGATGCTATTTCTTTCAGGTGTCCCCTTCTCTGTCTATATACTTCATTTTCCATTTCTGAAATCTACCTTTGTCTTTGTTGGACTGGTGGCTGGTCCAAGATCAGCCAGTTAGCTTTCATGGTTAGGCAAACTTGAACTTGTGGTCTCTTGCTTTCTAGCCTGGTGCCTTAACTGCTAGACCATACTGGCTCTGATGGGAATATCTGTAAATAATAAACATAGTAATACTCTCAAAATACTTGATAGTTACAATAACAGTTTTCATACATTAATCAGCACTTTACATTTAAAAATAATTAAAAAGAAAAACAGCAACAGCTTTGCACTAGCTGTTGCTTATTTACATTGTGGGAACACAAAATTTAACTACCATATAGAAGTTATATAGATATTGTAATGGTTCTTTTTAGTTGAAAATAGTTAAAATATTCAAGTAATGAGAGCACAAATAAAACATTTCTTAAAAGATTACATAAAACCTTACTCCCTAGCATATATCTTGCATTCAGTCTTACAATCAGCAACTTGAACAAATTATAGGTATTCATTGTGGTTATTTTCTTATGAATTATCGCCTTAATTGTACTGTCAAATATAATCCTTAATTCATATGAAATTTAGTTACATTGAAATAATACATTTTAATACAGTTTTACAATTGGAGTGACTGTTTTGGGATAATACAGTATGGGTTAAATTATATTTCAAGGTAATAAAATTATTTCTGAATATGAATTTAAGAGAAAAATTGGAATAAAAAGACATTGTTCTATTGATATTACTTTTCATCTATATCCAATACATCATGAAGGTAATATACTGCTGTCATTATTGTTACAGATTATGAACAATCTATTGGTGCTATCTTTTCATTGGTCATAGAATCCTTCCTGATTGCCTTAGTCTCTTTCACCTTTCCTTCTCTAAAAGCAAAAACTAAACTTATTTTTCAGTTGATTATATTTCTGTTTGAACAACTTGGCTTTTTTTGTGTAATGTTTTTGTAGTTTTTGCTGTTCACTGATTATTTTTCTTGTATTCTTAATTCATTAGAACTGAAGTATTTTCTAATAATGTGGGTGATATCCGAGTTGTCAAGTTATATACCTCTTTTGTCAAATTGTCAAGCCTTGAATGAGTAATGACCTTAGAAAGAGTTGAAATATTGACCTCAAGGTGAAAAGACTTATATCCATTACAAACTTTACAACACTCACATCTTCCTAAATTCCAACTGGAATAAGTAAAATTCTGGGAATAAGCTTCACAAAGTTTTTCTTCAAAAAAGGAAAATATGCTTAACATTGTAAAAATATAAAATTGTAGTTCTACCCATGTCTCCTCAGAATTAAAACACACTTTGTGAAGCTTATTCCCAGAATTTTACTTATTCCAGTTGGAATTTAGTACAAATAAATTTAACACATATATGTAAATTAAGCTATTTAGTCTAAATAGTGTCAATATCAGGAAGAAATTAATTTATTAAGTTAACAGTAATTAGTTAACAGGGTTAGACATTTGGAGATGAAATTTCTATGCACAGTGGGATAATTGGTCTGAATTATCATTTTAAAATAGGCTAAAGAAATAAAACTATGATTTTGTGGATACAATATAAAAGGGAAACATTAACAATCTGTGGCTTTAAAAATATATAGCCTTTTAGTGGTAGATTCTCCTGCAGCCTAATGGTAAACTATAATCAGGAAGTGTAAAGGGTCTTAGAAAGGGTGGTAGCTTCTTCTCCCACAGCAAGAGTACAAAGGATACTCTAACCACAAGCATAAAAGATCCTTGGCAATTTCCTATTCCACTGGTGTATGGATGTTTGTTCAGTGCAGTCCTATGTTCTGACAGCGACATTTTTCCAAGTAGCTAATCAGTAGACTGTCAAAATCCATGTCACCACTTTTCCCTTGAGATTTGGCTGGCCCTAACCCTGCCAGCCTTTTTAAAAACTCTTAGATATGGTTATGTTCCCAGACATGGAGATTGGAGTGTTAGTGGAGCCTATAGTATACAATGTTGTTTAGATTGGTTTGGTCTCTTGGCTTTTGCATTTGTGCTGCTGTGTTTTATACTATGAGTTGTATTATTTTTTACCTGCTAAAGCTCCTCAGAGTCACTGTGTGGACTTATATAATATAACTGATAAGTGTGCAAAGCATTGCATTAGTGGTTCGCTTAATACCTAAGTGTTAATGAGAGTGTAAAATCCATGATCATCCTGGCACCATCACAGTGCAAACGAATGTAAATTAAAAATGGGCTACTTAAAAAAAATAACCTTCAAATCAGGCTCAACTTCTGGTAACTTAGTCAATATTTCATATAGTTTCTTAGCTTTTCTGTTCAAATACAAATTTTTGTCACAGTCCCAGAATGTTTGAAGAAACTTTCAGAAATGAAATATTGTTACTGTAACAAGCACAGTGTCAATACATTACGTTTTGAAAATAAAAATAATTACATACAGCACATCTCCCAGACACAGATCTGAATTAATAATGCATAATAATAAGGACAAGGAAGAAGATACTAAAGAATTTCTACTGAATATTATGCTTTGGAAGACTGTTGTATTAACAAATGGCTTTTCATGCCTTATTGCCAGATTTTTTTTCTACTTTCCTGTCTATATCCTTAAGGTGTATCAGGCCTTCCATACAAGTGCTAGTTATACCCAAGTCTGCTTGAATTATAATGAAAATCAGACTGGCACCTTATGTAACATGGATTACAGAGGTAAAGCCATTTTTAAGTGGTTATATAGTGTCTGGAGCTTTATAAGCAAAAATTGATGGTAATATTTGATGCTGATAGCAAATGACTAAAATAAATTAAGTCATAACCTCAAAGCAGAGAAAATAATAATCCTGATAGCTGCTGCAAGGCCTTTCAAAAACTAGATAAGAATTATAGCACTATTGTCTAACATTCTAAATATTCTATTTTTGTATTTCATCATTCAGCCATTGATAGAAAAGATCCCAAATTATATAAAATTGTTTATCTTCTTGCTCTCTAATTTCAATAGACAATAAGGAATAATATTGATTTCACTTTCTCTTTTTCTTTTTTGGTATTTGATAGTATATTTATAAAATGGTTTTTCTTTTCTTTTTTTCTTCTATTTAGGATAGAACTGGTAGGACTACATGATTTGTTACAGAATAAATTACTTAAAATATAGTTATCTCATAAGGCATGATTGAATAAAAGTATAGTCAAATCTTTTTTTCTTTAATAATGATATGAGGATATATAAGTTTGCATTGACAATAAGAGTTATTATATAAGGTAATTGTAATTGTGACTACGAAATGAATGCACAAAACTGATGAACCAACCGACTCACTGTTTGTATATAAATACGGGAGAGCTGATGTTTTTATGTTTTGTCTGTTTGTTTGTTAAAAAAACAATAAAATTCTTTAAAAAAAAAAGAATTATAGCACTATTGGTTATATTGATTAACATTGATGGAAGACATACAGAATGAAGTGCACCCATTTGAAGAAAACCGATGTTCTGTATGCTACAAATTATACAATATGTTAAAACAATCATCTAAAACCCAAAACTAATCATTACTCATTCTGCAGTAAGCAGGTATCATTTCTTTCTTCATTCTTTGTTTCAGACTGAACTGTTCTTATAAAAGCTTTTACATTTGAATGTTTTATTCATGTTTACTATTTAAGGGAAACTTAATGATTTACCATAATAGTCTTCATGCCTTTGCTTATGATGCAAGTGTTCTATGGCTTGGATAAGAAGAATAACAAAGTAATTCAGGGAACAGGACAAAAACATGAAAGTGAACGTATTAAGAAATTGCTTACATCCATCTATGAAATTTCCTTGAGTTGACATGTGAAAAAAAAAGATATGTGACATCCTTGTTTTTAATAGATTTAGTTTTTATTTAGTTTCCTTGTCTTTTCAGTTAAATTCTTTGCATAAATAGCAAGTAACAATAATGGAAAAACCCCAAAAGCAAAGAAAACTATGAAAAAAATGTTTAACAGAAAAAAATTCTGAAATAGAATCTCCCAAGTAGCTTCTGTGAAGAAATCCCACACCCAGGTTTTGTATATATTGTTTACTGATAATGATAGACTTCCTTCCTTCCATTGAGCATTAGATACTCCATGAGTAAACGTATTACAAAGACAGGGTGTGCATATGCATGAAATTACTATAATATTTTTAAAGGTTAATTAAAATTGGAGACTAAGATTAGCCTTAATCCTGTTTTCTCCTTGGGGAAACAATTACTTCGTTCAGTTGTAAAACAATATCTTGCCTTCTTTAAAATCCCCAGCTCTAACCAGAAGTGCTATAACAAATATAGCTTGTAGCCCTTAACAGCAACCCAAATGTGCTTGCTCATATTTCCCAATAATAATAAACTAATCTTTATGTTTTGGATACTTAAAGGTTTTTTTAAATCCTCTCACAGTTGGAGAAACATCATTGTCAATAACCTTGAAATAAATAATCATAAATTGGCAATAAAAAAATGATACAGAGGAATCAATAAAAGAAACAAACTAGATCTACAGAAGATTGTATAATACAACTTTGAGGCTGTATCTTATACTGCTTTATGTATATGTGTATATATCTATGTGTGTGCGCGTGCAGTTTTATTGGATTGTGGTATACCACCCAAAGCTACTTTTTATAAAATAGGCAGGCATACAGATTTGTTAAATAAATAAACATTAGTTAATTGACTATTGGTACTAATTACATTATCTACAAAAATTACTAACCAAAAAATTAAGAGGTTTTTTAAAATCTTTTTTATTGTTTCTTTTGAATGGTGCATCGGTGTGGTTTATTCCTGCATTTTTGTTGATGGTTTATTTGTCTGATTGTCATGCTTTTCTATTATTTTGGATTTAACTTGGTCTAGGATGCTGTTTCCCAGTTGAAACTATACAGTAGTTAAGTATGTGTTGTTCAATTAAGACATTTTTTGTGTCTGAGCATGTCTTCTGACTACTACTTGGCATTCATGATGTCCTCTGCTAGTCTTCTCCTTTTTTGGAAGCTGTTATATAAGCAGTCTGTTTCCTATTTCTGGTGTTCCTGGTTGCAGAGTGTTTGTGTTTGATGAGTACATTTGTACATAGAGATAAACCACACATTCATTTGTGCTCATCTGAACAGTGTTTTTTTGAAGCTCCTTTTGTTGGATCTAGAGCTATGGTTGTTACTTGAATAATGGAACAATTGGTTGGTATAATGATTTTGCAATAAACTTGTGTTTCTACTTTGTCGTTATTGTGATAAGGATACCTGTTTTTTCTTCCTGTCCTTGTGAAGATTGTTAGTTGTGTTATGTATTTTCTCTAGTAGTTTCTTTTTATTTTAATAAACATACCATCTACATACCAGATCTATACTTTTGATTGTATATTTGGGAGTACTGTACAATCAAAGAGTGTATTACAGTTTTTGTTATGAATCCTGAGGGTGATGATCCTTTGGGTGTTCTTCTGATTTGTTGGTATGTTTGTCCAATAAAGTAAATTCTATGGCAGAGATTGATAAGTTTCATGATTTGGGGTATTTTGATCTCAGTATATTTGGCTAGATTGGATATGTTGTATAGCAGTGGCCACCAACCATTTTTGTACCACGGCCCGGTACCGGCATCACAAAATGATCCACAGACTGGTACCGGCATCAGCATGCATGACCAAGGCAAGGCGAGCCGAGCGACCGGCCAGCCAGCCATCCCCCGCTTCTCCCCGCCACCTTCAAGTCCTCCTTTGTACCTTCTCGTGGTCGATGGGCTTTTCGGGCTCTTTCTTAATCTCCTCCTGAGTAACGCGAGACTCCACCGCCATCGGGACGGCTCTTCGTTTGAAGCCGCCCCCCCTTTGACGAAAATAAGGTGCGAGGATTCCTTCAGCACCCAAACGCCGCTTTCCAACTGACGACCGATAAGCTCACCCGGAAGCACTTTCTCAAGCGCCGTTGAAACAAGATGGCGGCGCCCAAGCAAAATAGGCGGCCCGGTACAAAATGATCCATGGATCGGTACCGGTCTGGGGCCTGGTGGTTGGGGACCACTGTCGTATAGTATTGTATAGCCATTTTCTGAGCGTACTATAGTTGAGAGTTCATAGAATGTTCATTCCTTCTGTAAGATGTTCAAGCTTTTTGGTAAGTTCTTTAGTTACAGTACATTGTATGTTGGGATGCCTGGTAACAATACATTTGAATGTCTCAAAGGTGCTTTTTTCTTGAAAAGTCAACTGTACTGTTTTTACTTTGAGGAAGAAGAAGAAAATGTTTCATTTCTCATCCAAGAAACTTGGTTGTGGAATGTTCTTGGAACTGCTGCAAGGACTGTTTTGTAAACTGGAGATATGTGGTATCTTACTCCTCCCCCTCTGTTGAGGGAAGTGTGTTCAATTCTAACATAGATGGATTATTTTACCTCTCTTTCAAACCGATGATTATGTCTATCCAAAATCCATAAACAATTTCACCCTAACTCAGCTGACCCTGAGGGCACAGATCAACTTCCAAATGGCTTCAAAAGCTGTTAGAGAGTGCTCATAATCAGATGACTGCAAAGAAATACAATTCTTCCATCCCACCCAACATACAGTCTCAGTTAGCAGTACTTATCCTTCCATCTCCTCGCCATCAGAGGAAAAAAAAAACAGTCCAAATGCTTTTTTAAGAAAAAAGCACCTTTGAGACAACTTTGATCTGGTGACTGAGAATCTCCAGAGATAAATACCTTTGGTAAGTAAGTCAGGTTGTATGTTTTTTGATGTCCATAGAAGAGTGAGATATTAGATCTACATTTTCACTCATCATTATTCTTTTGTGATTTGACCTTAAACCCTTATGTCATTAGGGTTCTCTTGATCAGGTAGTCTAGTTTCTATATTGGGGGTGGTATTTACTGGAACAGAGGTTTCTTGGTCTTCCACCAATGCTTTGGATTTTGTACATATTGTGTTCTATCCATTAGGATTATGGTACAGTCTTTGTCTGCTGGAAGGATGATGATGGTTTGGTCCTTCTTTAGGATTTGAGGGCTGTCCTATCATCTGTTTTGAGTTGGTTCTGATTCTTTGTTCTTCTGGTATGTGGTATAATTATCTATCTTATGTTTTCTTGGATTTCTATGGTAAGTCTGGTGGTTTTAAAGTGCTTATTCTAAGATTGCAAATAATTCAAACTTATTAGAATTATTTATGTTACAGTTGAGGCCTTTTTGTAGGTTATTGTGTTCGGTAGTGGATAATGGATGCCTAGATATAAAATCTATTCTGGTATCTCTGCTTCTGGGCTTTAGTTTGAGCAATTTGATTTGGAGTTTAGTTTCCTTTTTTCCAGGTTATCTTAGGGATGTAGTCTTGATGGTGCAAGCATTTTGTGTGTTTTGGTGACATGATTTGTTCTTCTTGTACATGCTTAATCTCAGGTGACCATCCATGAACCTTAGCTATATCAATTTCACCCAATTATTATTTTATTGTAGACTTAATTTTAAAACTGCATTTTTATGTATTCTACCACTAATTTGAACTTCAGCAAATTATAAATAGATCTATCTAGAAGTTGTTACATTGCTTATAAGCAGGAATCCAGATCCAATTCAAGTGTTGGTTATAATCCTTTAATGTCTGTATAGCATAGCACTGAGATATATTACACTATAGTTGCCAGAATTAAATTAACACATAGTGTGAGAATGCTTCCTTGCAGGTCTATCCTCTTCATTAAGACACAAGGGCTATAAACCAGGCAATTGGTGTTGTTGCAAACAGCTCACATTTTATGGAATTTGCTGTTCTAGAGGCACAGATGGGTCAAAGACAGCAAGAAATGTGGGACTCAAAGCAATGCACACAATTTGGAGTGGAGGTTACTTGTTTTTCTTACATTAATGTAGTGACATCTATGAAGATTTTTTTATTCCAATAGAGACAGCCAGAATTGAGCTGGGCGATAAATACGGGAAAAAGTTAGCATTTTGCTGTTTGGTTTGATGATCACAGACTTTCAGAATTTTCACATTGTGCAAATTATATAGTTTAAACAGAAGAAATCCAGAACTGTGAGTGCTGAAGAATTGTTTGCTTTAGAGCAGACTGGTGTCTGAAAGAACTCTAAGTTGCATATCCAAACTCCAAAATATTTGGGATTTTAGAATAAAATAAATCTAAATGTCATAAAGTCAACAACTTCTTACGTCTTTGCCTCATCTTTAATTTTAATGGCTAGGCCATAATGCTGTTTAATGGCATGCTTTGTGTGATCAGGTTGTCAATTTCAGCTCTTCTTAAATTGTTTTTTTCTAGTTTGATCCACAGATGTTATCAGTATTCAGACTATGGATTCTAGATTCAAGCATAGAGATTTAGGGAATACTGGCTTTATGAAATCAGAAACATTGTGATTGAAATCATATGTAAATAATAAATGGAGGGGAAAAAGTATACTGGCAAAAATTGGTTTCTTACAATTTAATAAATGAATAAAGATAGTTATCTATTCAGATTAAACAGAAAATAGAAAATTTGTAATTTAAACCTCTGTTTTAAAACAAAATGCATCATACATTAATCCAAAGAAATCAATTTCATTATTTTTCATTTGTTATTTATTCTTGGATTATGTATTATGACACCTCTTTTTGAATGTTTTAATTATTGTGCAATGGTTATAATTGTACTTTCAAAAATAGTAAGTAATTCAACCATACCTTAAACTTTTTTTAAGGCTGAAACAGAAAGTTATAATAGCAACTGACATTCATACTAGAAATGTAAAACAAATCTGTCTGGTTCTTCTTTTCAAGCCAAAAAATATGGATGCCAAAAGAAGAATGTGTTACAGTATAAGTAGATGTGCAATTAAGGGTTAGCTAGAGAACTTAACAAAATGACTGGGATCCTAATTAAATTCAAACAAAGTGACATAGTGAATAAGTATTTCATAAAGTTATATTAAAATGTGCATTATGGGGTATATTATATTCACATTTCATATACTAATATAAAAGGTACAGAATATATGGTAGGGAGAATTGAAAGCGACAATAATTATAGAAATATTTTTATTGGTTTCATTTATCTGTTTGCTTAGTTTGCAGAAAAATGATCAAATTAATGTTACTGAGTGATTTGCATATTCCTAATTTGGATAGTCCCTGTTTTTTGTAAGAAAGGCTAGTCCTCTCTACTAAATTATAATTATAGTAGGATTTCTAATTAGGCATTAATAGAGTTATATTATGATTTTTTTTAAAAAAATAAAATAAAATTAGTGTGGAATGTTTACAATAAAGCTTACTCTTTGCTTTTAGTTCTCTGCTTCTTTGCCAGCCCATCCTAGAATGACATGTGATGAAAATATGTAGTTAGGATAAAACTACAATATGTAGTAAGGATAAAACTATAATAATACAAATGTATAACTGTTATTTGGTTTGTTTGGCTGTTAATCTTGGGACATTGTTTATTTTCATAGTTTTTTCCCCAATGTTTTAGGATTAGTTTATGGTCTCCATAGAATAGGCCAAATAGATTACAGATGTGTTTGCAGAAAGCCGATCGTATGCCAAATGGAAAATTTTAGGAATGTTGAGCAGGCACTATATGAATAAAAAGTTATTGAACTTGCAGAGTTATATTTCTCTAAGCCAGATAGCCATACATAGAGGATTTCTTTAGTGTTTTAATAATGCTTTATATGTTGAATTGCTTTTCAAATAGAACATAGCCTATAACTTAAGTTTATGGCTAAGTTCCTTTCTACCTTTTAATTTCTAGATAATAGTTTTTATATTGTCTTAGCCTCTTCATAATATTTCTAATTCAGAAGATGGCTGAATTATTATAAGGGATTTTTTTATAATTAAAATGATAATTCTGTCCTTTATTGTCAGTCTTCATTTCAGTTATAGCTAATACTTTCAGCTTTCCAGGTAACACCCTGCAATTGACTTCATGAAGTTATTCTATAGTCGAAATAAAGAAGTCATATATATTGAAAAGATCTGCCACTCCAGGACACAGATGTCACTGGATATAAATATTTGAATATATGTGTGCATTGATATTACCCCCAGTTTAAATCTAACCATCTTCCTCCTGTCCTTTTGAGTCAGCAGTCTTTTAAACATTATATTTCTAGCTTTGACATTTGTGGGGACCTATTCATGTGCTTGAGCACATTTGGTTCCTATGTCAGCCACTTCAAGGCTTACATTTCTTTACATTTTTTTACATATAGCTGTAATAAACAATCTGGAGTCTTTTGGTTATTTTGGATTCACTAGCTCTAGGAGAGGGCTGTCAAACTCCTGGCCCAGAGGCTGGATGCGTCACCCACTGGCCATGCCCAAGCCTGGTTTAGCAAAAGGAGAAAAAGTCTTGATACATCATGTGACACTGCCGTGCTGACATGAGTTTATACTTCCTGCTCTAGGAACTACAGGAAGGCCTTGCTTGCCAGAATTCTGTTGCTAAGCTATGTAGTTTTAAGCCATGACATCAAATGACTGCACCAACCTATAAGGGCAGTTCCAGCAGTCCCAGCTGTCATTTTTAGGCAGATCTTGCCTGATTGCCATTTCCAATATCCTGTCCCCATTAATTTTGCTTGTTGGAAGCCAGCAGTGAATGTCGCAAATATTTATCATGTGACACCAGAATGTGTAATGTTGTAATTGCCAAGCATCTGAATATCAGTCATATAACTGTGGGGATGCTGTGTTGGCCACAAATACAAGGATTCATCAAAGGCACATCTGTTCAATGCCATCATAATTTCAAATATTTGCCAAACAAGCTAATATTAAGAGAACGCTACCTGCATTAATAATGGGAGATGATTCTATGAATAAAAGGCCAAATGACATAGAATCACTAATAACTTTGATGTATAATTTTTGTATGTATGTATATATGTGTATATATATCTGCAAACTATCAATAACAAATACAATAAAAACTTTGTCAGTATATAAATTATGACCTGGGATAGACATAATAAGTCAGCCAATGGGAACTGTTTGGTGACTAAGAAACAGCAGCTGTTGTGAGCCATGCCAGACAGCTTTGGAGACTGGGCATGGCTTAGGACCATGATGGTGAACCTATGGCATGCGTGCTGGAAGTGGCACATAGAGCCACTTCTGCTAACACGTGAGAGGTTGCCCAGAAGAGTCTCATTGTGCATGCGTGCATGCACCTCGCCAGCCAGCTGATTGTTGGGTATCTGCCACACATGTGCAGGAGGAGATATGCGTGGGGGAGACACGTGCACATGCACAGAAGCATGTGGCATGTAGGGGGGGTTGTATGCGCATAGGCAGAGGCATGCAGTGCGGGGATCATGCATGCATGTGCAGAGGCATGCAATGTGCACACACAGGGTCACATACGCATGTGCAGGGGGCGGGGGGAGTACCTTAATGAGAAAAAACTAAGGAGAAAACATATTGCACATATATATATGTAATTATTTTAAAACAAATATATAACCAAATAGTAATCTAATTACTAAAACGTGGTATTTCTAATCACATTTTTCTGCAGAGCTGAACTGAATTTTGAATTTTAAAACTGTATTGATTACAGCAAGATGCACAGTAGTGTAGAAAGCAACATAGGCCTTAATATACTTTATATAAAAGCCACAAAATACATATCAGGTACTAAGATAGCAAAAGCTGATAAAATATTCATGTAACACATAATATAATCTACAAGGAGACAAGTATATTGTTTGCAGATATTGAGTAAACAAGTAATGTTGATAGCTTCTGGATATATATTGAGAATCAGATTACTGAGGTTTAAGTACACTGGTCCATTTATAGGCTTCAAGTACAATCTATCATTCAATGATACTTAGTTAAATATGATATGTAAGACTGCTTTTTCCATCTTAGTCTTAGCCCAGACTCATGTTGAATTTCAAATTTAGAACATTGTGTCTGGAAAGATGCCATCATTTAACCATTTATATAATTCTTGATTAGATATTAAAATTATAGACATAATATTTTACATGAAAATAATAAAATTTTATAAAATCAATTATGTGCCATGAAGTTGGGATCAAATCTTAGCATAATTTATAAAACACGAATATTGTAAATGTTGCTTTTAAAATTGTCCTAATTCTGACAAACAAGTGTTTTAGTATCCACATGTAGGTTATTCAATTTACACCCACAGCTTAGCCCAAATTTCTGTTGCTAACCAAAACAGTCGCTAAGTGAGTTGTATCCCCACTTTATGATCTTTATTGCCACAGTTGTTACATAAATCACTGCAGTTGTAAAGTAAATCATGTGGTTATTATGTACATGTGGCTTTCTCCATTTGATTTTACTTATCGAAAGCCATCTGTGAAAGTTATAAATGGTGATCGCATGTTGCCAGCACCTGAATTTTGATCATTTTGCTGCTATGGACACATGCAGGAAAACCAATCAAAAGTCACTTTTTTCAGTGATGTTGTAACTTTGAACAGTCAGTAAACATATGGTCAAGGAAAGGATTACCTATACAAACTCCAGCGTTTATCATCTATGATTTATAATTAGACAATCTTAGGCATAAAGAGAATATAGAGCTGAGACAGAAAATAAAAATTCTGTGCAAAGCAATATCAGAACAGATTAAAGAGAAGAATATTTGAAAGAAAAATATCAATTCTTTGTTTAATTGTTTTGATTCAAAATTGTGATTAAGAAAATCATTGTTAACCAGATTTAATTACACCTTAAAAACAATACTAGAACTAGAAGAGGTGTAAAAAAAGGTGGCAGGAGATGAGTTACTAGAATAGTTCCCTAGGGCATCTTGGTAGATTAAGTCATGTATATGTAAGGTATCATATGTCAGGGGTGCTTAACCTCCCGTGCAAGAGTCGGGTGAGCACACAAGCGTACAAAGCTACATTTGCATGCCAAACTATCCCCTTACCAGTTCTTGTCAGTGCTGTTGATCCGCAAAACCGGAAAGATTGGGGACCACTGGCGTGTATAACATGAACAGAGATAAGTTTTCTTATCTCACTCTATCCAAATTCAAAGTTTCACTAAAACTAAGTTCAGGCAGGCTCAAGGTGATGGAAGAAAATAATTCTTTATATGCAGTGCACAGCTAAAGTGTATTGATCTATTAACTTGTTCCAGTAATTGTAACAGCAGCCAGGTTGGGTGTTTTGAAAAGGAGATTATACCATTACATGGATGATTGGGTTATCTGTGATTCTCAATACTAATGGATATTTAGTTCGTCATTATTTGCATGCTTTTAATGCGTTTGCTGGGAAATGACCATAATGTTCTCCCATTCAAATTTGTGGACTTTCCAAATAGATCCAGTGGTTCCTGAATTAGATAGACCTATTGATTGATCTTACTAGACTCTTATGTTTTTAACCTAAATGAACCTAAATCTCATTTTACAGTGAAGTTAAAATTAAAATTGTGATGATTTGGGTGCTACATTTCCAGTTTAGTAAGTTTATTTTATTTGCTTTATTATTTATCATTTCCTTTGTGCTCAATTTTATCCACCCAAAGTCACCTTGCAAGTAGACAATCATATAAACGATCAAATAAATAAATGAAGAACTAAATAAGAGCTGTTTTGGAACAGTGGTTAGAGCTAGGAGTTTGATCCTGACTAATTCAAGGTTAACTCAGCCTTCTATCTGTCAAAACTCAGTAAAATGATGATCCAGATTATTGGGGCAATATGTTTATATTGTAAACCACCCAGAGAGTGTTATTAAAGCACTATGGAATGGTATGCAGGTCTAAGTGTTATTGTTGTTTTACTTACGGCAACCAATCACAGTGTAGATTGCATCAGGCATGAGTCAGTACTCTCTAACTAATTCAACTACAATTGTATGTTCTGGCCTACTGCACACTTTACTATTCCAGCTACTAAAGTCAATATCCTAACATATTGCTATAATTACATTGTGTGCCAATGTTCACTTTTGAATTTCTCTTTCTGGAATCCTATGGCCCATAGGTTATCAATGGAATTTGTGCTTGGGAAGTAGAATGAGAAAAAAAAATCATGTGACTACAGGAAACAAAATATTATTAACAGAAAAATGTATTTCCTCTTCTTCTTATCCATTTGAAAATTGTGTTAGGTTGTTAAGGTTTCCATTTGGAATGGGATTTAGCATAAAGTGAGTTTCATTCTTTCTTCCCTGCTGTGGAAATTTTCCATACATAGAATAAAGCTTGAATGATTTTAGTCTTAAGAATGAAAAGAAGTCTCTGCTGAACCTTAACCCTAACCTTGTTGAGGATCCAAACTTTGTTAAGGACCTTGGAGTACTCATCTCAAATGATCTAAGTGCTAAAGCCCACTGTAACTACATAGCCAAAAAGGCATTAAGAGTTGTTAATCTAATCCTACGTAGCTTCTTCTCTGGTAATATCACACTACTAACTAGAGCATACAAAACATTTGCTAGACCTATATTTGAATACAGCTCATCAGTCTGGAACCCTTATCGTGTATCTGATATTAACACAACTGAAAACATCCAGAAATATTTCACAAGAAGAGCTCTCCGCTCCTCTACTCATTGCAGAATACCTTATGCCACCAGACTTGAAACTTTAGACCTAGAAAACCTAGAATTACGCTGCCTCTAGTCCAATCTAAATATAGTATATAAAATCATACATTGCAATGTCCTACCTGAAAATGAATACTTCGGCTTTAATCATAACAATACAAGAGCACACAATAGATACTCAAGGTAAGTCAAGCTTACTCAAAAATGCAACCTACCCTCTTTTCTAAGAAGGGCTTTGCTAACTTAGAACACAGATAAAAGAAATTAAGCTTAGATATTATGGAAATATAAGATGGAAAAAAATAGCATACTGAAGATGGCTCTGTGAAATGCGAAGATGACAGCTGCAGTTATAAGAAAGGAGACAATGAGTAGATTAGATCCTACAACCCTGTCTGAAGAACGAAAGGACATGAGATACCACATAGTATTCCATATGATGCTTCTCATGAAGAGACTACAAGATAGCAGTTTCCAAAGGTGGGAGGATTTCAGGAAGAGGGAACAAGAATTGTCAATTAGAAAAGATTTTGTGTATGCTTATAGTAAAGAGTTATGGAATGAAGAATTTTAGGTCTATTAATTAAGAGGAAGTAAAAATAATAATAAAACTGTCTGTACTTGTGATCAGTCTGAAAAGTTTCTTTTTTCTTTTTCTTCCCTCTTTTTTTTGCTTTCTAACATTATATCTGTTCTTTTTAATTTGTATTATATTTTACTGTTGTAGTTAAAACTGAAATAAAAACATTACTTTAAAAAAAGAGAATATGGAAAAATATTTGTAAATAATAAGATAAAGATATTCATAGATAAGCTGGTTCTTACAACTGTAAATAAAATTGGTCCAGACAAATTAAATGAAGGAAAATGATTATTCATACCTGTAGTTGTGGTCTGAGGGGAGCAGTCCACAATGGATAGTAGTATTGTCAATTATTTTTTTTCAGTTTAATACAATTATACAGATTTTGCTGTTAAAAAAGTTAGGAAGCAGAGACTTTATTTAATTCGCAAGTTATAAGACACATATTTTAACAGCGTGGAGAAGTGGGAGACTGGACTGGCCATAATGAATAACATGCAGTTTGTTGTTATAGGCATCTGTAACCAGGTTAAGTCCTTAGAGGGTCACGATGAATCAGAAGATGTACAGAAGTGACTGTAACCTAATAACTTTATTTGTAGTAAAACTCAGGAGGAACATTTGGCAGAATTCCTGTGTAAACACAATTCCCCTCCTCTTGATGTTAAATAACTATGGAGCTTTTTGTCTGAGGCTTTGTTTTGGAGTCTGTTCTCTAGCAAGTGGCCGCTGGGGAGAAAAAAAGGAACCCACTCCAGAATGGAGTGAAGTCTAACATTCAAAAGGGACGAAAGAATCAAGCACAAGCAGGCTTGTTTGTAGGTGCAAATGTAAGCCAGATTGAGTAGTGGTGTTATAACGATTAAATTTTAGATGCACCCAAAGCTTTCCTCAGTTCCTTTCACAACTGTTTTTCCACAATGCTCAATCTCTATTTTGGATTAGTTTACCTATGGTTAGTTTGTTTATACATGGTCTTTTACATGTATAAACATCCCTTTTTTTCCTCCAAGTCCAAAAGCCATGCAGGTTTCCCATTGCTGCTAGGTGCTTGCAAATGAAGTAAATACTTTCTATGTTTAGTCTCTTAACATATTGCAGATGGGCTAAGTTTTGCAATTTGAATACAAACTGGGCTTAAGCTGACCTTGTGTTGTTTTCTTGTTTTTTCCCCCTCATAAAGATTTGTAAAACAAATCAGATTTCATTTCTTCCATCTTATACAAAGTGTTCATGAGTTTATAAAACAAGCACATTTAAATTTTTTGAAATACATCTTGGTTAGATTTAAATTCTATCAATCAAATATTTATTACTGCTATAGAGCAGCATGTTAAGTCCTACCATGCTAAAGGGGGAACTATATTTCATGTTACCTTTTTAAAGAATTACATAATGTTGCATTCATAATTTGGTAACACTGACTGACAACTTGTTTGGAAAATAGTTGGGGACAGGGATTACCGCTATACTGATATTAGAGTGAGCCTTCCAATTTTTTTTTTAGCAGTTTCAAGATATTCCAAGAAGAGAAAAGAACTGGCAAAATACTTAATATGAAAAGTATGTTGGCCTAGTGGTGAAAACTCTCAGTGCCCCCTTGGAAGATTTAGCGTTTAGTCCTGAGTAATGGCAGATATTTCTCTCCTGAGGCACAAAGAAAAAATATCAGCTGTGAACTGTGTGTGGCATCAGAAAGGGTATCTGGACAGTAAACTGTTAGTTCCATCAGTTGCCCCAACTATCCTGAATTAAAGGATTACAGGGTCATAAAAAACGAGTTTTTTTACTTCCTGATTAATATGCTGTGAACAACAATACATGATCTTGAAAAGTCATGGCTATATTAGAGCCATAGGTGCATAGAAAGTAAGCACACATTTGGCATAAAACTTGAGCAGAAGTTTTTGAGAGAAGACGAAGAGAAAATGATAAGAAATCAATATGCGGGATAGAATTTGAAGGAATTAAAGTTTAAGTTTTTTAATATGTTGCTGCTGCTGGTAGATATTAATGGATTTTTTTTTACTAAGTTCAAATGATGAGGCTTTAAAGATGTGTTTATGGTTCAGATATCTCTATAGTTGTGTCCAGGAGAGAAAAAGTTAGATCAGTATTCCCAAATGAGTTTAGAATAAAAATGTTTTTTTTTTCAGTTTTTCTTCTTTGACTGTTGATGTTTAGAATATGTGATTTCATACATACAAACACACATTATAAAATATTACATAAATATTATTGATAAGATACAGTGTCCTAAGAGTGAATGAGAGAGACATTCAAGATTGCAAGCTTAACATAATGTTCCAGCTGTATTAAAAAGAATAAATTGGAAAACATAAGTAATATAAGCAGAAGAACAAATTGTTTAGCATGGAGACTTTTCTTTTTTTCCAACTATTTCTTGCTTTCAAGTTGCAATCCTAAATGATTATGAAACATTATGAATGAGATATTTTATATGATCAACTTCTTTAACTTTTTATGGTAAAAGATTAAAGTAATTGAGGCGAGATAATGAGAATACCCCTGACTATTTTAATGGCCTTAGAATATCTATATATGTAAATCTTGTTGTTCATAATTAAATGTTTATATATTAAAATGCCTGCCAAAATATAAAAGTAGAAAAAAATCTACTAAAGAAAAAGATAGGATATATTTTATTTGTATTAAACTTTGCTAGAATTATTATAAAAAATGAAAGTAATCACAGGCAATATTTGAAACTACTAGATTCTCTCTAATGAAACTACTTGTCTTTTCTAGAGACTTCTTTTGTGACATATGAAATACACAGTATGTGTCTGTGCAGGTGTGTATGCTTGTGTCTGCAATATATATATACAGATATTGATTATACCTAGAGATATATGAGTATGTATGCTTGTCTCTGAAATATACAGGTGAAACTCAAAAAAATTAGAATATCGTGCAAAAGTTCATTTATTTCAGGAATGCAATGTAAAAGGTGAACCTAATATATGAGATAGACTCATTACATGCAAAGCAAGATAGTTCAAGCCATCATGTGTCATAATTGTGATGGGTATGGCTTACAGCTCATGAAAACCCCAAATCCACAATCTCAGAAAATTAGAATATTGTGAAAAGGTTCAATATTCTAGGCTCAAAGTGTCCCACTCTAATCAGCTAATTAAGCCATAACACCTGCAAAGGGTTCCTGGGCCTCTCAGTCTGGTTCAGTAGGAATCACAATCATGGAAAAGACTGCTGACCTGACAGTTGTGTAGAAAACCCTCATTGACACCCTCCATAAGGAGGGAAAGCCTCAAAAGGTAATTGCAAAAGAAGTTGCATGTTCCCAATGTGCCATATCAAAGCACGTTAATAGAAAGTTATGTAGAAGGGAAAAGTGTGGAAGAAAAAGGTGCACAAGTAGCAGGAATGACCGCAGCTTGGAGAGGATTGTCAGGAAAAGGCCATTCAAAAGTGTTGGGGACTTTCACAGGGAGTGGACTGAGGCTGGAGTCAGTGCATCAAGAGCCACCACACACAGACAGATCCTGGACATGGGCTTCAATGAACAACAAACAACGTCAGAAACGTCTTACCTGGGCTAAAGAAAAACAGAACTGGTCTGTTGCTCAGTGGTCCAAAGTCCTCTTTTCTGATGAGAGCAACTCATTTGGAAAACAAGGACCCAGAGTCTGGAGGAAGAATGGAGAGGCACATACTGCAAGATGCTTGAAGTCCAGTGTGAAGTTTCCACAGTCTGTGTTGATTTGGGGACCCATGTCATCTGCTGTGCTTCATTAAGTCCAGGTAAGGTCAACCCAGCCATCTACCAGGAGATTTTGGAGCACTTCATGCTTCCTTCTGCAGACAAGCTTTATGGAGATACTGAATTCATTTTCCAGCAGGACTTGGCACCTGCCCACATGGCCAAAAGCACCAACTTGGTTCAATGACCATGGGATTACTGTGCTGACTTATATTTATATTACATAATCCATTTAAAAACAAGTTTGTAGGAATAGTTAAAAGAAAATTTTATGTTCTAAATCATATATTTGTGAATTCCATTGCTTTTTACATTATCCTCAAGAAAGGTTCAGCTGAAAGATAGAAATCATAGTTTCTTCACTAGAAAAAATATTTCGCTAAAACTGGTTTTAGTCAAACTATATTGGTTTGGCTGAATGAAATAGTTTTCTGAAATTTTCCAAAACAAAATAAACAGAAAAGCAAGTGTTTTGATTTGTTTTTTGTAATTTGTTAAAAAGTTTGAACATATTTAAATGTTAAATATGCACTTTAACATGTTTCCACATAGTTTCAGTATCATGATTAAGTACATTAAAAACATTTATCTGTTTACATTTATGGATGTGTGCTGTATCTCGGCTTGTTCCTGAAAAGTGAAACTTCTGCAGAATGCATCCACAATATAAATTCAGTAAAAATTTTCCAGTGTCTTTTTTAAACCATTTTAAACCATTGTAGAGCTGAGATATAGTTTGTAACTTTCAGTTTATTGTTCCAAGTACCAAATTACGCATGACTCTTCCTCACTGTTTTCCTATATTTAGAAAATGTATAGGTAGAAGTCAAATTAGTATTCAAACTTTCTCATTATTAATATGTGTACTGACTTTTTATGCTATTTCAGTATTAATAATGTATCGTTTTATATAGTAACTTGAAAACAGAGATACCTGAAAGGGCAGGAATTATGCCAAACGTGTCCTTCATTCACATAATTAATTTCTCAGCATTTTTATTCAACAATGTTCTTGGTTTCCTTTCAAAGGTTGACACTGATAAAATTTGTTACTGATCTACTAAGATCTCTGGAAAAACCATTAGTACTATTATATTTCACTGCTAGGATGTCCTTTTTACAAAATAAATTTGCTCTGGGAATGAATGGTATGGAAAGCGAAAGAAGAATTAATCAGTTTCATTGTTATACTATGTCTCTAGGATGATTAAGTAGTGATTAAGATTGAAGAAATGGGTGGGAATCTTTTTTAAAAATATGTAAGTTAGTAAAATATTTTTGTAACATTAATTGTTCCATTATTCCATATTTTTCACTTTAATTAAATATTTATTATTACTGTTTTAGATTGCTCTGCTTTATCTGTTTTTATATGATCTCCTGTCATGATATTTCAGTAAAGCCTATAAATTATGAATATAGCAATATTTTTTAAAAAAAATTAAAAAAAATTGAAATAAACTTATGTTTTTCAAAAAATATCAAAGATTTAAGTAGACTATTTGTTTTCAGAAGCCTATTGTGAAGAATTAAAATGGAAATATAGACTTTAGGAGTGTAAATGGACACATTTCAGAAATAATGTAAAAATTGCAAATTAAATGAATACTTTCTTGAAACTAAATTTTTTGTGTACCTCATCTACAATATTATTTCAAATTATGTGATATATTTGCTCAAATACAAAACTATTTCTTTTGAAAACGTTGAAGTCTGGTAGCTGAAAATCATCTAAAGGTTTCCTACAGACAGGAAAACAGAAATGCAACATATTAAGAAAAGAGAAATTAGTATTAGTGGGTATTTAAATAAAACCACAGATAAATTGCATTTTTGTATGTTGTTAGAAGTTACAGTGTTAATTTAATACAGTATGTTAAATAATAATTAGCCATTGATTCAGCAGTGTGAGAAATCAGTGCTTAACTCATGCTTAAACATCTGGCATACAAGCATATCAGGTGTGCGGAAGTATGATAAAGGTAATGTTAAGTGATTTTTACTAAGTATTGTAGTAGGAAAGGACCAAGGTATGTGTAGAAGTCAAAAAATAAATATGAAGAGAAGAAAAAAAATCAGATAAATAAGATAGATTCAGCAAAATAAATTTTATTTGTTATATTTATTTTGATATAATGGACCATTTGGGGAGAAGAGGGTCATCTAAAACCAAATTAAATTAAATTAATATAGTAAGAGTCATTGTGTCATTTGCCTCTTTGTTATAACAATGTAGTTTATACCTTTATGTTATTTATGCAAACTTGATTCATTTATTTAATGACACAATTAGTATCTTTTTTAAATACATCAATTTATATCAGCTGTAAATAAGCATTCACACAATAATGTAAAATTCAAATGGTCAAAATATCAATAACTGGACATAGATTTTAAGATTAAAATTTGTTTCTAAGTGGAATGAGAGTCTTTAACAACCCCCATTTCCAGGAAATAGTTTTTAAATTGTTTTAATAGAATTATTATATAACAATCAGCCATGTTCAGATACAAGTGCTATTTTTGGAAAAAAAACCTTAACCATTGACTTCTTAAAATTGGAGGGAGGGAGGGAGGGGGGAAGGTAGGGAGGGAGGAAATATGTATATTTGTTATTGCTTGCACTAATTTGTTATTGCTTGCACTAAGACACTATTCAGAGTTTTAGTTAATATTGTCCCAATCTAACCAGTATCTCTTTTTAACATTGAACTGGGAAAATCTTGGATTATGGCTTTTTTATCTTTGTTGTTCCTTCCACCATACAGTTTGAGGCATGTTCATTCCCCCACTGTTCACACATTCATGGTCCAATCTTTATAATCCTACATATTTTTACTATTCAAATACCACATTCAGCTAGAATTCCATTGGCTTCATCTGGGTTCTTAATTTTAAAAAAGTCTTTATGCTGCAGAAAAGGCAGCAGTTGTCTGGAAAGGTTGGCAAATAATTCAAACAATTATGAAGGTATATTAATTTCATTGGAGCTAAACATAGCTGTATGAGGGGCTATCACTTTGGGGAGAAAAAAGAACTTATTCAGTTCCTGCTTTTCAAGCCACATGAGAAACACACAACTTTGTTATATCACTACACACTCAGTGGGCTTTCAAAGGCATTTCACTGTCAAGAGTATTGCTAACTACTTATCCACACTTGTGGCTGTTCTTGCGGTTCTTGGCTGAATGCCCAGTTTGCCTGTCATTCAGAGGGCTTCCCCACTCATCCCCCTCTGCACTGCTCCATTCTTCTTGATAACAGATATGCTCAAGCTGCAGGAACACAGGCTTCTGGCTGCTTGTGATGCATAGTGATTCATAGACAGAATCGTCTTAGTTTGTGAAATAAAAGCGGTGCCTGGCCCATGCCTGAGACTTAGACAAGGGAAACTTTTCTTTATTGCCGCCTCATGTTAAATTGACATGGTGCTTAAGTTTACTATTTGTTTTGCGTTTTCCTCCTCTGCTTGCCATGTAAACCCTTGCACAAACTGATTTGGCAGAATACTTTACACTTATAAAAGAGTACGCTTCATCATGGAAGTCTAACTTTGGGCGTTCAAATCAGGAATTATACAGTTGGGTAGAAAGATTTGGCTCACTCTTTGGATTTAGTTTTTGTTTCATTAGATTTCTCACTCCTATCCAGCCCTGTACTCAAACTGGAGAACATGGTAGGGATAAGTGAGGCAAATAATAGTATGATGTTTATCTTTTTACACAGATTTGCAAAAGAAAATATTGCTGTCCTACTAATAAATTGGTTTCCCTTGCCACAGACAAGAGCTTTTTCTCTGTATTACATATTTTTAATAAATGTATTTATTCAACATTTAAAAAAGACAATTTATACTTTTTACAATGATTCTGTAATGATGTTAACACAAATTAATAGTCTAAAATTGTATCAATTACTTCTCCATTCTTATTCACTTATATTCTTATTTCTCGATCTAACTTATAAAACTATTAACATCTGTATACATATATGTACATACATACATCATTAATTAATACTTTCTCATTTTTGATGTCTATTGATGCCTTTGCGTCTTCTTTCTAACCACTCATACCAAAAATTCCATATCTTATACTACTATTTCTCTTCTTTACCTTTTAATATCATCGTTAGTCTATCCATTTCAGCGCATTCGAGGATCTTCTTTATTATGACTGTCTCAGCGGAGATAGTGTCCTATTTCCAATTTTGTGCAAATGAGATTCTGGCAGTGGTTAGTATATAGAGTATAATATATTGGAAATTCTTACTAACTTTTCGTTAGTAGTTGCAGTTGATAAGTTAGTAACCTGGCTATTAAGTGAACCTGGCTTCCCCATTGACTTTGCTTGTCAGAAGTTTGTTAAAGGGGATCATATGACCTTGGGACACAGTAATGGACCCATTGCCAAGAATCTGAATTTTAATCACATGACCATGGGGATGCTTCAAAGCTCATAACTGTGAAAAATGGTCACGTCACTTTTTTCAGTGCCATTGTCATTTAGAAATGGCCACTAAATGAACTGTTGTATGTCGAGGACTATCTGTAGTTTTTAGTCAATGCAGATAAATTTCAACTTATGACCACAATCAGCACCAGACCACCTGATGCTAAGCGAGGCAGTTAATTGAGTCATGCCCAATATTATAAACTTTCTTGCTGTGATCAATAAGTAACTTACTATGATCATTAAGTGAGTCATGTGATTGTTAAGTGAATCTGGTTTTCCACAATGACTTTGCTTGTCAAAGCCCATCTGGGAAGTTGCAAATGGTGATCACATGCAACCATCAAGTACATGTCAGTTCCCAAGCACACAATTTCGTATTACGTGACTAAGGGGACGCTCTGATGATCATAAGTGTGAAGATCAGGTGCAAGTAACTTTTTTCAGTGCCATTGTAACTTCAAACAGTCACTAAATGAATGGTCATAAGTACAGGACTACCTGTATTGGGTTGAAAGATTAAAGCTGAAGAATATATGGCAATGATATGACAAGCTATAGATTCACAGGAGTATAACCAAATTCTAGCAGAATTAGTTCTCCTACATACAAAATATTATCCAACAAGTGTTAACAACTTAAGACACTTTGAATATAGTTTTAAATGAAAACTGAAACATATAAATAAGTATCCCTAATAATCAATTAGAAATAAGCAATGATATCCAAAGTGTAGAATAATACTTATAAATGAATAATTTATAAATATAAAGCATAAAGCAAGTTTCATTTAGTCATTAAGGCATCAGGGTAAAAAGTGGTAGACTGAATTCAAGTCCTGCCTTAGCCATGAAAGTCAGCTGGGTAATTTTGTCTCTGTCTCTCAGTTCAACCCATCTGACAGGATTGTTGTGGGGAAAATAGGAGGAAAAGGGTGTGTTGGATATGTTTGCTGCCTTGAGTGAAAATGGGATATATATATATATAAAAACAAATAATTAAATAGTAGTTAGGGCAGTGATGGCTAACCTTTTCCGGATTGAGTGTAAAGTATGCACATGTGTGAATACGCACGCGTGCCCGAACCCCCAAAAGGCATTGTGCAAACTCCTGCGCATGAGCCTTGCTCCATGCATGCGCATGTGACCTCCCATGATCCCGGGGATGCGTATGCAACCCCAAACATGCTTATGTGACCCTGCGCATGCACGCATGACCTTGCGCATACATGCATGACATCATGCATTTGCACATGCCCCAACACATGCACCCCACTCCTCCATGCCTGCATGGCACCCAAAGGCCAGCTGGCCAGCGGGAGGCACATGCCCATGTACGTTAGAGCTGAACTAGGGCGATGGTTTACATGCTATCAGAGAGGGCGCTGTTTGCCACTTCTGGCATGTGTACCATATGTTCTCAATCATAGAGTTAGGGGAAAAGGGGGCAAAGAAAGACGGAGGGCTTCAAGAATACTTTTTTTTCATAAAGTTTTTAAACATGAGGTTGTTTCCTTTTATAAAAAGAGTTTTGTGACCATCACATTTTCATTTCAGCCTTCACATCTATGCAAACTACACAAAACATGCACAATATATAAAATGAAAACATTCATTTCATGAATTTATCTTTGTTTGTTTTTTCTTGTGATGAGTTTTGTATTTAATTAAGAATGTTGCTTTGAAAGTACAATGGTAAAATAAGGAAGAGAAAGTGAGAGAAGAAATATTTTTCTCTCCCAACTTGTAGATTCAAAATTTCTCCTCATTAGAATATAAGTGAAATAATTTTTAACATACATTTTTTGTTTGTTTTCTTTTGTTTATGGTGAAAGGAACTGACAAACAATAAAAAATTGAATTTTAAATAATAAAACTTACTGAGACAACTGAGACAATAGCAAGAAACAAGAAAAAAGGTATTGTAGAAAGAAAGGAGTTCAAATTATATTGGACAATAAAAGGATTTTTGCTGTGATACACAGAAAATTAGAAGATGCATTAGGTGGACTGTCTACTTAACATGAACTATTCTATAGGTCCTTTGAGCCCAAACCATTGGCTCAGTGAATTTAGGCATTTTTTTTCCCCTTCATCTTGGCCCACCATATTCTATATTGGTATCTGAAATAATCTTATGTTCCTTCATAAGGCAAACTCTTATTTTCTTGAAGGCCTCTTGCAAAGGACATTTACTAGAAATTGCCAGACTTCTATGGAAGGTTTAGGCATTCAAGTGGAAGATAACATTTGTCCCCATTTAACTAGACAGCTGTCTTTTTTTTCTCCTAACATAATACCAGTAGTATGCAAATAAACAAATAAACAAATAAATGTAAGACATCTGGTGACCTCTTTCTACTTGAGTCACAATCCATCTGTAAGTCTCTGATGAGGCACATGCATAAGACCGCTGTGGTTAGAAGAAAGAATTATCAAATAGAGTTTTGCCTTGTGAGTGCAAACTATATTTACCACATTTAAGCTAGCTCAGCATATTTGTGGCTTTTTTCCTTGGTTTCACAAGACAGTTGAAAATATTATTGAGAAGCAGTATTGTTTCTATTTCATAAGTGGAGGATGTCATTGTTTTGCTCAGTGCATAGCAAACTATGGAACTATTGACATTAAAAGATCGAAAAGAAGAACCAAAATTGGATGTGTGTGTGTGTGCATGTGTGTGTGTGTATGTATGTATGTATGCATGCATGTATGTATTTATGTATACTGTATCTCACAGAAGTGAGTATACCCCTTCACATTTTGTAAATATAATAGTGCCTTATTTACTCCAGTGCTGTAGGATACTAGGATATTAATCTTCTATATTATGCAAAAGCAGAATTTTTATGGATATATAAATAAATATATACTGTATGTTTGTGTTTTGTGACTGACCACTAAGTAAGCAACTTTGTAGACTAGAACTTAGCTTGACTATTAAGCACTGTCCTAGTATAGCTTTGGTTGGCCTAGTTACATTGTTGCACACAAGATTCTTCAAGGATAAAGAACAATTTGGGGAGAACAAAGGGTCATACATTTGAATTAGGTAATTAGAAAGTCTGTAAGGAGTAGAATTTCTTCCATTGGAATAAATTATCAGTTTGACAGTTTGAAAGTGCTAGTTTGTAAGTGACAGATCAGATGATAAACGATGGGGCCTTTGGCTTTCTAGCTGAAGAAGCAGAGGTCAGAGCTGTAAAACGATCAAGTGGTACTTTAACTAGACAACTGATCTAATAATAAAAGACTGCAGAAAACAATTGACAAGAGCAAAGTTAAGCCAAAACCCTCATGCTTAAATTTCATGAAAAAGCATAAGAGAGCTAAAAGCAAAAAAAAAAAAAAGGCTTGTGCTGCATCTGATCTTGTGGATATGAATTGATAACGTCAAGTTCAAGAAAATCTGAAGAACTATTCCTGCTATTATTCATTGAACAAGATCAAAGAAACTCCTTTAAGTTTACAAGAAACTTGTCTAAACTTATATGATAGTGAAGCTTTGGCAATGTTCTGTTTCAAATTAATACTCATTTCATGATTTTTCATAATAATGTCATTTTTTCAGTTTCCCAAGCTACAGTGTTGATTAATGGTTGTTATTGGCTGACAGCAGGACACCTAAGTTCAAGTTTGCTTCCAACCATGGAAGCAGTGAGTTTGGGCCTATCTATCTATCTATCTATCCATCCATCCATCCATCCATCCATCCATCCATCTATCTATCTATAATCTATCTGTCATCTACCTACCTATCTACATCTATCATCTATCTATATAATTTGTATGTCATATGGGTTCCAATGACTATGTTATTCACAGCAACTAAAACAAGAAGAATATAATTTATAATAAATGAAAAATAAATGGAATAGAATGAATAGAATAGAATAGAATAGAATAGAATAGAATAGAATAGAATAGAATTTTTATTGGCCAAGTGTTGGACACACGAGGAATTTGTTTTGGTGCATATGTTCTCAGTGTACATAAAAGATACATTCATCAAGAGTCAAGTATGACAAACCAGGCTGGAACAAAGCTAAGAAATTACACTTTCCTTGACAAAGACCTGACTAACAATTAAGTATTCAACTCTCTACTAAATGACCATCTGGACATCAGAGGAAGCTTTTTTCAGAGGGCCTCTTCAGAGAGGCTATATGTCTGGTATCCTGATACACGGTTGAATTGAACGACTATAAAATTGAAATGGTTGGGCAGATATATGGGAGACAGTCCTCAAGTAATAAGGCCCTATGCCATAGTTTGTTTTTGTGGGGATCATCTGAAGAATTGTTATGCCACTTTACTTTCTGAAATAGAGATTTAGTTTAATGACAATTAAAGTTTTGCATTTTGATATAAAATAAAATATCAGATAAAGTAAATATGCCCATCTGTCCATCCATCCATCATCCATAATTCAACTTAATCATGCCACCCATGAATTATTAAGTTAAATACCAAATGAAAAAATGTTTTTAAAAACCATAATTATCCAAGATGCTTTTTATTTCACTTTCAAAAGAATTGTTAGGCCTCTGACTGTACATGGGATTTCCAGTGCTACATACAAAGTTCACTGAATTTTAAGTTACATCACATTGTCATCAGTCATTTATATTTATTCCTTTTTAATCATTCTGAATGCTAATTATCCAGACTTTATTTCAATCTGCATACTTATGATTTTTGCATAAAATAACAACTATGGGTTGGCTACAAATATTTTAGACTAAAAGGGATATTGTGAAATTGGATCTGGTAAAATATCAGTGACTATCTGAAATATCAGTTATGCATGAAAGTATAGTATGAATAAATAAACTGGAGAGAACTACCTTAAGACACAATCTGTTGAAATTTAATAGGCTTCTTTATTCTTTGTTATTTTAAAGGACAGAACCTGATTGGTAATAAAGACTTTGGTTTATCGTCTGCTGAGTATTATCTGTATCTATACCTTGGAACTTGGGACCATCAACAATTATAAACTAACATATCCATGCCTTGTTAATATCAGGCTAAAATATAGAAAGGAATGTTTATGGAGATTCTCAGTCATCTAGGTCATGGTTGTCCCAAAGGTGCTTTTTCAAGGGACAACTGGACTTTCTGGTTTTTCTTTGAAGATGTTTCATTTCTCATCCAAGAAGCTTCTTCAGAGCTTGAAAAAGCACCTTTAGGACTATAGAAAGGAATGTTTGTTAGTTTGAGCTTCTTGGAGCAAAGGTGAAATCAAAATTAATAATAATTAGTAATTTATTATTTATAATTAATAATAAATAAAAATATTGCACATTTAGGAATGTATTTCTATTTGGATTTACTAATTCATATTAACTGAATTAACTATTCAGATTTGATTTTATTTGAAATAAAATATATATTTATAGGACAAGATCAATAGCCTTGTAGATCATATCCATGCCTCTCATACCAAAAGTATATAAATTAGTTTGAAAACTATATATAGGAGCATAAGTTCACAAGATAATGAGTGCTGGTGTATGTCTTTGCATAAGTGATTCTAATTCATGTCTTTTAAATCAAGTTGAGGGAAATCTCAAGTGAATAGAGGTAGAAGTGCTGAAATACAATTACTTTCAGTCTGTCTACTTCTTCAACTATTGACTTGTTCCTTACTTGGTTTCTTTTTTCATTTACATGCTTTCTGTCTTTACTGAAGGGAGCTCTATCAGAACTGTGACATTATCTCCTTGGTGGTCTTCAGGTTTGTTAAAGTTATTGCTTAGGGCCCTCTTACTTTCACTATAGATATAAACCAGCTGTTGTCTGTCTCTTCTTTATTGGGAGATAATTAGTATGTGTCTACCTAAGAATGGAAATCTAAGCCTTTTAAATGCTGCATCAGCAATCCTGCGAGAATTAAACAAACTTGCTTACATAGAAGAAAGAGTAAACAACTTCAGCAGATCTTTCAGATGCTACCATTAATGTCTCCAAAGAATATAAACAGAACTTGTGAAAAATAAAATATGTTTGGGTTAAAGGTGAAGAAAGAGATTCCAAAAGAATGTTCAAATGGCATGCCTCTAATACTAATTTTTAAGTTTTTAAGATTTCTTTCATATAGAAGAGTCTATCATGTCCCATTTTTATGCTAAAAGTTGCATTCCTTGTTTCAGTTGTGATACTTGCCAATATATAAATAGTCAGGGAGAATTTTACACCACCTTGTCTTTATGTCAGGCAGCATTTAATGGTTGAGTGATCTTGTGCCCTGGGTCTTGGCAGCTGTCCTCTAGAGGCCAACTTTTGGGGATTACATTGACAGTCAATCAGTGGACCATGTCCAATGTAAACTAGACTAGGACCATTTAAATTTAGTTACTATCAACAAGTCAAATTAGCTTTATGGAAGCTAGAAGCTTTTTTTGGAAGATTTAATAACAATGTGGAATTTTAACAGACCCTGTCTTATTTCTTGTTTTTGTTTGAGAAACTTTTTAAAGGATTAAATGATGCACTGTTTATCTGAATTGATACAAACATAAATAATTTTCAGGAAATACTTTTTTTCAATTAATTCTATTTTTCTTTACTTTCATTGTAGGTTGAAATAACTCTGCAGGATGTCAATGACAATCCACCAGTGTTTCCTACAGATATGCTTGATCTGACTGTAGAAGAGAATATAGGGGATGGATCTAAAATAATGCAGCTAACAGCTACAGATGCTGATGAGGTAAGAAGTGGCTACTTTTCTGAATGGTGAAATTTTGTTGGTGTTACAGTGATTTGAATACCAGGATTTATTTTCTACAATATAACTGAAAAAAATAGAGTTGTTTGGAGAATAGGACATAGAATGTGGTTACTTACCAATTAAAAATGGAGATTGATATAATTTACCACCAATATGTGAAGCTGAAGATTCCCAAACACTTGAGTTAGGCAGGGAAGCTTAAGGGCATGTCTCTTTGCTTATATCATTTGTCTTTTCTTATGCCAATCTTCCTGATCATGATTTATGTGCAGCTTCTTTGCCCATTAACAAAAAAGCTATGCAATCCTGGAAGGCAATTTCAAAGAAGTGTTGTGAATTTCTGAATAAAAAAGTTCTTTCTTGATATCTGTACTGACCTGTGTTTTCTCAACTGTGATATGATTAACAAGACTAATTAAAGGCACAACTAAGGGTTGACATCAGGTTAATGGAACCCAATCAATCAATCAATTATTATTCAATCGGGCACCAAAGGGGACTGGACAAGATTCTCTAACTATATCTCAGGTCATACCCACATGGCCTCACCTCTGAGATAAGGAGTAGTAAACATTGTGGGTTTTTAGAACCTGCATTAGAGTTGCTCAGTTTCAGTGCAAAATAATAAATTTAGAAGACAAAGTAATGAGTTTAAATTACTGTTGATATAGGGAAGAACTTCACCCTCATGTTGGCTGACATCTATTTCATTTGGCTTAATTGCTTACAATAAAAATTTTTTTAGCCAAGTCTTGAAAGTCATGTCAAGTCCTAGCATGAAATCCTAAGATCCATATAAAATTAGGAGCTTGTGATTTATTGTCATTTTGGACAGCTTTATACTTGAAAGTTTTGGTGAAATAATGTCACCTTAAGAGTGAAAATATTATATTTTATATTGATGTTATCGTTATCTGTTGCTGTCACGGATTGGGTATAAGATGAGAACACCCTTGTGAAATCAAGAGAAAAGATTCCAGTAGTCAGGTACGATTATGTCATGATAAACTATAGTTAAGTACAGCATATGAATTTTTCCTTTATACTGTGAAATAAATTCCTGGGTACAAAGAAAAGCAAAACAGCACCAAACTTTTGTTCATAAACATATGGAAAGAAATCACATTTTCAGTTGCATATAAATATCAATTTAAAAATACTTAATGTTTTTTCATTTAGTTCCAAGAAGTTTTCCAGTTATTGTACACAGTTTTTGACACACAGTACGGTACTTTGCACATACTCGGGAATTTTCCTAAGTAAATTCAAGACATTCAAGAATCAAATAGATCATGGGCTGGATCTAGGCTTATTTACACAAAATTCTTACACTAATTTAGATCTTACACTAATTTAATTTAATTTAATTTAGATAGTACTTTATCACAGGATCTGCTTCACTATAAAAGATAATACCTTGTCACAGTGACTTCTATCCATTTTGTTGCCAGGACAAAGATGAAACAGCTACTAATATGATCCAAAAGTATTATTGACATGTTTCAGGTCATGGTTCTTTATCAAGAAACACTTTAATGATTCACTCACTAGAAAACCATGTTTTACATTTTAAAATATGTCTGTTTTAATGCAAAATATATAATTTCATTGTTTACTTCATAGTTTAGATAAAATATAAAATCATCTTAGGTTTTTTTTTTTTTTTCAGGGTGCAAATGCTTTGGTAACTTACACCATTATTAGTGGTGCAGAAGATAGTTTTCATATTGATCCAGAATCAGGTGAATTGATAGCTACGAAGCGGTTGGATCGAGAACGCCGTTCCAAATATTCTCTACTTGTTCGTGCTGATGATGGTCTACAATCTTCAGATATGAGAATCAACATTACTGTTAGTGATATTAATGATCATATACCTAAGTTCTCCAAACCATGGTATTCTTTTGATATAGGAGAAGATACCACTCCAGGTAAACTGAATATGAAATTAACGCTACTATTTTAATTAGTTGAAGTAGATGAATTATTTTTTGAATGTTAAAATTAGATATAGATGATATAGATACAGATATTTAATTGTATTCTTGAATATTTAAGGTAATGTATCTCTATTATCAGAGCTTTATGAAGGAAAAGGAAGTAAATTCAACCAAATTCATTCTATTATTTTTTACTACAATAAAAACATACTAAAGAGACTTGTATTTTGTCTGCAGTACAGTTTAATCCTTAACTTCAAAAAAAGAAGGAAATTCAAAGGCAGGAAGCACAGCGATAGCCACTGATATTTTATAACCTCTCATTATATAAGAAGGCTGCAATAAAAAAAAAACCCAGTATGTTCTATTTTAAAGAAACTGTGCAAATTCCAAAAAAGGGCATTTTGCCAAAAAGGTCATAGCCAATTTTGAAGTATATTTTTCAAAAAACTATTATTCGACTTCAGGAAATACAGGTGTCACTGAGTCAAATTACCCCACATATATCTTGTTTTTTCTCTCTTTCCATTTCTCTCTATGTATCTTTCCTATATTAGAAAAGCAGTTGTTTCCCCAGGTTGGGTTATCTCAAAAATAAATGTTCCTTTACATTAAACTTTTCTTCTTCTGCATCTCAAAGATGTTGCATATTAGTGATCAAAAGATCTTGAAATAAACCCTGGAACCCTTTGCTCATTTCCATAAATCTAATGCAAAGTATTACATACATAATCATTGGTCATCTGTATATGTTTTTGGCTTTGTATTTACAAAATATTTCCATTTACAAAAAGCACTTTTTTTGAGGAAGAGGCATATGTGAGAAAATAAAACCAAAACATTTTTGCCAATTCCCTTCTTTTTTTAAAAAAAAAAACAAGTTTTATTCAGTTTTTCCAAACAAAGTAAAAAAGAGCTCTTTTCAATGTACAACATAATTCCGAGTTACCACTTTTGCATGCAAATATGACAGTAATTATATATTCATTTTAACATTCAACTTCCTATCTTATCCATTTTTAACTTAATTCTATTATTACCTGTCCATTTCAACTTTTACATGAGAAAAGGAACAAACAAATTAAATCTATTCATTGATATTACTTTCATTCTAAACATCTTCTCAATTCATTTCAATTTACAATAAATCTTTTCCAATCAGTTCCCTTGCGACCAGATTTTCTTCCTGCTGATTTTAAGCATTGCTTCAAACATCATGGGATGTAACACAGGAAATGAAGCTTTAGGAGAATAGCAACTTTTTGTCATTCTCATTCACTTGAGGTGTTGTTGATCTAAAATAGTAATAGAAGCTCTGATCCCATTTTTTTTCTATTGTTTTCTTTCTCCCTGTTCCCTATTTAGGTTCTTTAGTAGCAGCTATATTAGCTACTGATGAAGATTCAGGCGTAAATGGAGAAATAACATATATTGTGAGTGAAGATGATGGTGATGGAACATTTTTTTTGAACCCAGTTACTGGTGTTTTTAACTTAACCTGTGCATTGGACTATGAAGTACAGCAGTATTATATCCTTACAGTTTGTGCACAAGATGGAGGTGGACAATCCACCATTAACAGAGTTTATTTTAATATATTAGATGTAAATGATAATTCACCAATATTCAGCATGGCGTCCTACAGCACTTCTTTGATGGAAAATGTACCTCCAGGCTCTACTATCCTTATTTTTAATGTTACGGATGCAGATGATGGTACGTATTCTTCAATATTTTAGCAATGTGTATGTTATAGCACAAGTATAGTATTCAGATACCATGGCATACAAAATATAATAATACTCTCTCCTGTAATTATACTAACTGTTCTGTGCCCATAATATACAAGGTCATTGCTAGTTTAATATTGTTTACTCTTTATGATAGTAGCTTTGCAGCACCACAGAAAAAACTCTCCATTCCAGGTTGTGGCATTTTTTAAAAAAAAATATTGGTAGCTTGTCTAGATATACATTCAGGGGTGGGATTCTGCCGGTTTGCACCTATCCGCTAGAACCGGTTGTTAACATTCTAAGCAGTTCAGAGAACTGGTTGTTAGAAGAAATTACTGGCCTAATCCTGTAAGGAAGGCAGGAAGGAAACATTCTGGTGCTGCTTACAGAAACTGCCTCTCCGTTAACCCTTATTACATTCTTGGCAGGACTAGACTTCCTTTCTCTGGAACGTCTCTGGAGGTTTTTTTCCCTTCTTTTGCTGGTACTTTGCTTGTGTTGAGTGAACATTCAAAGTTACAATGGCACTGAAAAAAGTGACTTATGACCATTTTTCACACTTACGACTGTTGCAGCATCCCCACAGTCATGAGAGGCCAGGCGAGGAGATGGGTGCCTCAATGTGAGTGATGTTGAGTTGGCCACACCCAGCCAGTCACATGACCACAAGCCACACCCACCTACTAAGCCACGCCCACAGAACCAGTTGTTAAAAAATTTGAATCCCACCCCTGTATACATTCTCTGTATGAAACTATAAAACTGTCATGCTAGTTCCATTAATGCCATTGCCAAAAACTATAATATAAATACAGTCTGAGTGAAAGTCTTATTTCCATATATTTATAGACATACACACACACACGTGGCTCTTACTTACTGACTATGATTGGGATTGGAAACCTGTTGCTAAGCCTCACAGATGTAAGGCACAATGTCACATGACCATACCATTTTACAACAGCTATTCTTGTAGTCCCAATTACTATCATTAGGTAAACCCCACACAGTTACAGCCTGCAATAATGTGATCATTATATGCAGCTACATATCATCTTATTAATTTCATTGGAAGCTGACAGTGAAGGTTACAATTGGCAATCAAGTGACCATGGACATGCCGTGATGGCTGCAACTACAAAGACCCATTGTAAATTGTCTTCATTTAGCACTTAATAATGTCAGTCTCTGAATGAGTGCATGTTAATCAAGGATTATTTATATTTATTTTATAATATTTATAATCTTTCTAGTGGTTTCTGGGTAGGATACAAGAAAATCAAGTCCAAAATACAAAAGGCAAAGTAAAATTTCAATGCAGCACTTTAAAATAGCACAATAAAAAGCCAGCGATGATGATCATAAGTATCTTACAACTAACCCAATTCAAGGTAAACATACTTGAAGGAAACTGCTTGGAACAAATGTTCAGCCTGATTTCAATATTATCAGTACTTAACAATCCCTTCTATAACACATTGCCCAATTTTTATTTTCAGAGAATTATGCTTGAACAAAGTATGAAATATATATGTAATTAGCATAAAATATATTCAGAACACTTTTATCCATAAGCATCTGTAAATTTTAGAATAATACATAGCAGTGATTAATAATTGAATATTAGAGTTTGAATTCATATTTCATATTCCTTCTTCTGAGAAACGGTTGATTCTTTTAATATCTGATATTTGTTACAATGTGAAAAAGTAAAATGATTAAAAAGGACAAACTAGAAAATAAAAATCCATTAAAAATAAACTTGAGCTTTTTTATATTAAATTAGGTAGATAATTTTTCCACATTATTTATTTAATGCTATGAATGCTTTGCTTTTAGCATAAGGATGTAATAGGTAATGGGTATTAATTTCAGTTCAATATACTACGCATTGTAAAAATATAAGATGACATTTAAACTCAAGAGTTATTGCTGTCTGTATTATTCATTATGAGTTCAAATGTCATCTCCTATGTTTTACAATGTGTAATACATTCACCAGCTTTTATTGCAGTGTTGTGCAGAGGACGGTATAATCTTACTGAAATTAGGATACACAACTTTTCTTTCCTTTATTTATAATAACTGTTTAGAAAGATTCATTTGAATAATTTATGTAGCTGCCTACAGAAATAACTCTGGATGGCTATAAGATATAAGATATAAGAAATGCATCAACTCCAAAGTACCTGCCAACTTCTGTGTATCCAAGGATAAAGTGTCAACCCCAGTCACCACCAGTAGTAACTTTTGATTATGGCACAATCATATAATCAAATACATATTTTCCACATTTAATTGCTAATAATCAAACTGCTGATGAATAATAAAATCTGTTAAAATTAGATATTAATTTTCTTTAAGGAACTGTGTAAATCTAACTTTGGATATTTACTTCAAACAATAATCTGAAATACAATTATTCAGGATGCAGTAGTTCATTCATGAGTGATTGCCTTCAACCTGAAGGTCATGTCCTGGTTTACTTCTACCACATAAAATTCCCTTTTGCCAGTGGAAATATCAACTATCAAAGGAGAGAATATTTTGTTAGTGAAGTGAAACAGTAGATTGGAAAATATGTGGAACAAGGAAGAAACTGAATTATCCATGCCCAAATTCTAGTCATACCAGCAAGATTTCTGTCAGCACAAAATTAAGCTGAACTGAATCTGGTAAGAGTTCTGAAGTGTTAATTTCCATATGGTTTGGATTCAACTTAGATTCAGGCAAAAATTCAGCTGTAACTTGATGGTTTTGCTACATACAGCCTAAACATAGCCAACTGTATTGATAAATGACTTGGATATAGTTGTATATCCAAGATTTGTACTGGAGAGCTAACTAAAAGGCCTGTCTCTCTGTTGATCAATTATACCTATACAAAATCAGTGTTATATCAATATATTTATGATTGTTAATCTGAATTATGCAGTAGGCAACTCTTCTTAACTTTAAGTAAATACTAAATATTTGCTAACCCATTCCATTAAAAAGTTTTCAGATAAAGAAACAATTGAATCAATACAATAATAGCTATTTGATCTGATAAATTTGTTACAATCTCCAACTCTTACTGCAACACTGGATATTGGCTTAAAATACACTAAATTGGGACATTTGCTTAATCAGGACCAAAATATCTTCAACAGGACCCTGATTTTTTTAAAAAAAAAACAATAAAAGACAGATTACTGTAATTTTTCATTTTTATTTATTTATCAAATTTATATAGCCAACTTTCTTGCAGAAAAGTCACTCCAGGCAGTGTAAAACAAAGGTAGAACAATAAATACCAAGCTAATTATTAGCTTTGAAAACATCTCCATAATTCACCAGTCCCTGGGGTCTCCAGGTATGACTGTTCACCCAAGTTCCGACTGACTGTTCACTTGGGTTCCAACTGACTACATCTGGATTCACACAGGTTCTGACTGATTGTTCACCATGTTTCTCCAAGCCTATTTTTTCACTGTTTCTCAGGACTGACTGTTCAATCCAGTTTTGAGGAACCTGTGATAAAACTAGTCTCCCTTCAGGGATAGGGGGAAACATTTCATAATACCACAGCAAAAAATACCTGGTACTTAGGATCCACCAAATGTAGCTATGTATAAATTATATAAATGCAGTCTTATATAAGTTTGTATTGTTTTATGTTTGTAATGATTGGAATTATGATTTTTTTTCTTTTTAACTTCTTTTTTTAGGTTCTAACGCACAGTTGTCCTATAGTATTACTTCTGGAGATAGCCTAGGACAATTTAGTATTGACAAAAATGGTGTTCTAAGCATCAAGCAAACATTGGATCGTGAAAGCCAATCTTTCTATAGCCTGATTGTTCAAGTTAATGATATGTCTTTTCCTCCAGCCTTCAGATATACAAGCACAGCACAAGTATCTATTATTCTTCTTGATGTCAATGACAATCCTCCCAGTTTTATCTCTCCAAGACTGACATATATTCCAGAGAATACTCCCATTGACACCATTATATTTAAAGCCCAAGCAACTGATCCAGATAGCGGTCCAAATAGCTATATTGAATATAATTTATTAAATCCTTCAGGAAACAAATTCAGTATTGGAACTATAGATGGAGAAGTAAGGCTGATTGGAGAACTTGACAGAGAAACAGTTTCTAATTACACCTTGACTATAATTGCCACAGATAAAGGACAACCATTTCTTTCTTCATCTACAGATATAGTTGCAATAATCCTTGACATCAATGATAATAACCCTCTTTTTGCTCAAAAATTATACAAAGTTGAGATTGCAGAAAATACTCTGACGGGGACAGATATAGTCCAAGTATTTGCTACAGATAACGATGAAGGTTCCAATGGGCAAGTTCGCTATACTATAATCAGTGGAAATACAAATAGTGATTTTCGGATCGACTCTGTCACAGGAGTAATAACAATAGCAAAACCTTTGGACCGAGAAAAAATAGCATCTTACTCATTAACAATCCAATCAACTGATCGTGGAAGTAGTCCCCGGATTGATACCACTACCGTCAACATTTTTTTGTTGGATATTAATGATTACATTCCTACATTTGAGATGTCGCCCTATACTGTAAATGTCCCAGAAAATCTAGAAACATTACCAAAGATCATTCTTCAGGTTAGTATATTTTAGCAAGGAATAATAATATTTACTAAGATCAGAATGTATACATTATTGCACACACACACGCGCACACGGACACGCACACACACAAACACAAAGCATATAGGAGTGTCTAACTGACTTTGAGTTAACTTGAAAAAATCAAGCAAGATTTGCCCCAATTAGCTAGACTGTGTTTTGTACTGTCTTCAGATAGATAGATAGATAAATAGATAGATAGATAGATAGATAGATAGATAGATAGATAGATAGATAGATAGATAGATAGATAGATAGATAGATATAGGTATAGGTATAGATATAGATATAGATATATAGATATCTATCTATGTAATGCTTTTCTTGTTAGGATTCAGAAGCAAGTTCAGAAAAGTTTTAAGTAGCTTAAAATAATATTTAAATATGTGTAATTAATTGCACACATAATAAGTTTTATTTTAAATCAATGAAAAGTTTTTAATGGATAGATTTTTGTCAAATAAGAAACCATAAACATAAAAAATGTTTGAATGAAGAGAACATAAACAAAGCCATTATATTCAAAGTAACGTACTTCATTGCTCCTATAGGTTGTGGCAAGAGATGATGATCAAGGAATAAATAGCAAACTAACCTATTTTCTTATTTATGGAAATGAAGATGGTGCCTTTACTCTCTCAGCAAATGGAGAGCTTCACCTTGTACAGAGCTTAGACAGGGAAAAAAAGAAGCAATATATCATGTTGGTCACAGCTGTTGATTCAGGTAAGCAGCTTACAAGCTTTTAACATTTTAATGGCATGAAAAAGTTCAGTGAGCAAAGGATTATTCTCTTGAATTTTTAAATGTGCTACATTGTAGTATATATGGGTGGATACATAATTTATTTTGTTTTATTTTCAAAGCTCAATTTCTTTACTCAAATATAAATGCAATGTGGGCCTAGCTCTGTCAAAGATAATTAAATGTATAATGTTATAGTCATATTAACACTGTAAATATTGTCCCATACTTCCAGGTTTCTAGTACGGATGATGATCTGCATAATATCTGCATATATATTACATAATGACATATGTAATACTTTATCTTTGGTAGATTTTTGTTATGTTGATAAGATTCACAGGAAATTTTACTGGCATAAACTGCAGAAAAGTCTTCTCACAAATTGGTTGTTTCATAGAGCTTTATTCATGTGGTATGGAAGCTATTCACAAAGCATTGACTGATAATTCTTGTTTTCATAAAAAAAATGAACTGAATATTTTTAAAAAATTTCTACTAATTAGTTTTAAGGTAAAATAAGGAGGGCTGTTCTCAATTGTTTGTGAAATAAGCTATAATAGTGATGGCTAACCTTTTTGGCTCCTGTGCCAAAAATTGTGTGTGTGCTTGCGCTCGCATGCTCGCATGCCAGCACTCAGAAGGCAATGCACGCAATCCCCCCATGCCACTTCATGCCACCCCCCTTACCTGCACTGAGTTTCCCAGCTGATTTTCAGCCCAGTTGAGGCCCTTTTTGGCCTCCAAGAGGCCTTGTTTTGTCACTTCTGGTATTTCCAGAAATACAGGAAGTGACAAAACGGGCCTATTTTTCAGCCTCCAAAGGCTGCAAAGGCTTCCCTCAAGTCTTTGGGAGGCCGAAAAAGGCCCCCAAATCAACTGGGAGGTGCGCACATGTTCAGTGAGGTAAGTTTGCCTGGGACTTGCGTGCCTGCACAAATGGCTCTGCGTGCCACCTGTGGTACGCGTGTCATAGGTTCGCCATCACGGAGCTATAATATTTATTTCTATTTTTGTAAAGAGTATTGGAAATTACACCAAACAGTCAATTTACACCAAACTTGATTTTAGCTAAAATACCAAGAAGGAATTTTGAGGGGAGAGAAGGGAAATGAAGAGAAACTGAAATTTGACTGGATAAGCAGGAGCTAATGGAAGCCACAAAAAAAGAGAGTTATGGATCCAGGTCTGTTATATATATTTTTAAAAAGTTGATTGAGACCAAATTTATATTTAGAATAAGAAATTGATTCATTTTTCTTTTTATCCTTTTATCTTATGCAGTTTTTAACAAGATGAGTGGAACTTTAGAACTCTTCAGAAAGTAGACAGTGCACTGGCTTTTATTTTTTGGAATAATCATAGGATAAATAAAAATATTCTCCTTTGAATGTTACAATATATAATCTTCTCACAATCCATTTCTAAGGCCTTCCAGTGTTGTCAAAATCTATCACTAGCCATATTTTTGAATCTGATTCAGAGTCAGAAATAAAGCTAGCTAAATTTTTTACTAGTTTTCTGTAGGATAAGAAGAAAAATGTAGTGTTTTCCTTTGACATGATGGTACATAGGAACTTCTTTAATTTGTTTTAACTGTGAAAGAGATGGAAATTTGCATTATATTTTAGAAATATGATATGCTTATTTATATCACCTTTGCAAAATAGAATGTATGCAAAGTATCATTGTAATATATTAATTGACAATATTAAGAAAATAACCAAAGATAATAAATTAAGTGATTTATAGACTTCCTTTTCTTATCTTATTCTCAACTTTATTTTTCTGTGTCTGTTATCCAATGGTTTATATCCCTTTTCAGATTAGTTAGAGGGCATGCCAGTAACTGAACCTGGGAGTTTCTTTATGAAAAGTCTATGAAATAATAATTCAATATCATAGGAAAATATTTATCTTTTAAACAATTAAAACTTCTGTTTTTGTTTCTCAGTATCACCTATGCAAGCAAAGCTATACAGATCAAAACTTTTTTTAAAAAAGAACAGCTTGTCAAAATTATACTCATTCATTCAATCACTGAGCATAAATCAAGCCTTGGATATTACCTCAAAGAGTTTTATTACCTGTAAAAAATGTCATTTGGTTATTTTCAATACAGCAGTTAGTTTTCCTTATACAGGGCCTCCTTTATAAATTCTGGAGTCTTTTGTTGCCTGTTTATTTTCCTTTTCTAAGAACATCTGTGACTGATATAGTTGAGTTGACATATGTGAATATAAACACTCGCATCAACATGTCATTTGATAACTAATTCTTAATGTGTATTATTTTGTTTGCTGTGATGACAAACATGAAATCAAATAAGGCAGATAGAGAAGATAAATGGGAAATGAAAATGAAAAGGCCTTAAGGCATTTTAATTTTATTTCCTTTAAGGGCTTTTGCCCTGCTTTTCTATTAAATATGCTCATATTAAAATGATCTGCAATTAATATGAATTCAGGGTGTTGTTTTTTTTTTGTGTGTGTGTGTGTATGTGTGTGTATGTATGTATATCTATCTATCTATCTATCTATCTATCTATCTATCTATCTATCTATCTATCTATCTATCTCATGGTATTTTCCCACGTCATAGTAGCTGTGCTTTTAAAGTTGTAGCGACGTTTCAGCAGAATCTCATCTGCCATCATCAGGCTTCTGTAGGCTATCTGTATAGGGGCAATTAAACAAACTCTGTATTACACAATTTTGCAAATCTGTAAATACACAATTTGCATTAACACAAAGACAATTTTGTAAAGTTCTCAAACTGTTGCTCTTGCATGTGGCTCCCTACATAGAAGGGTTATGAAGCCAATCTGTCAGGTAATTGGCAAATGGATTTTGACCTAACAATTAAGTAAGCATTTTCAACTTTTGCCAATAATTGCCTTGCTTCATGAAGCTATAAGCAAGATAAGACTTATCTGTTCTTAAGTAGCCCAACAGTGTTTTGCAAAACTGGTGTCAGAGAATTATTGCTTATTCCTTGCACTGTTGTGGAAAACTTAGAAAGCAAAAAAGCAGGAATTTTTAAGTGATTGGAACTGTGAGATAATCTGTTCTCTCAATAAAGGGAATTGGCATTTCTTTAAAAAAATCTTGTCCTTACACTGAACTTAATTATATTTTTGCTCTGTATATATACATGCATGGCCATGTGTACAAGCCTTTACAGTGTGTACATATGTGTCAGTACATTTCCTTTGTGATTTCAACTCATTTCAAGTTTGAAAAAGTCAACATGAATTGCTCCAAAGAATGGAGAGCTTAATCTGCAGTTAGTTTTCACTAAACACTAATGTTGTAACAAGCTGAATCTCAAATGTGAGTGGTTTTTTTAAGTCTGCCTCTAAAATTTATGTGGCTGAAATCATCATGAGATGACTTTTCCCCATGGCTGTTAGTGGCTATGATTCATATAAGCCAGGAATGGGAAATGGGCAGGTTTCCAAATGTTACTGAATTGCAGATGAGGCAGGGATATTGGGCATTGTTGTTAATTTGGATGATCACAGATTGGTCATCATTGACATAAGCCCTTAATCTGAAGTCTAGAAGCTGAAATTGAGTCATAAAATTAGCAAGGCCAAAAGCTTGGTATATGTCCATTTTGTTAATAATTAAAACACCACCAATACCCTTTCATTTAGTTTATGTAAGCCACAAAGGAGAAATGTGATTTAAAGAAAAGCACTAGGCACAAGTGAAATACTGTTACAGCAATTAGAATGCAATTCCCAATGGCATTTAAAAAATTAATAAATTCTGATACATGCGACATTGTTTAGAGTAGTACTGTTCTTCTTTTTTAGGGGTGGGGGAGAATAAGAAAAGCAAAGTTTATCACAATCTTTACACTGAAATTTAAAATATGGGAAAATACATAACGGTTGTTAAGAAAGGAACAACTTTTATCTTGACTTAAAATGTTGACATTTGTTTTTTTATTTTATTAATAACCTGTTGCTGCCTAGTGATTCTGAACAGAATCACTCCCAGTGATTCTGAACAGTTTATAATTAGAAAAGTAGGATGACAAAACTAGATAGGAACAAATGACAATGAACAATTCAAAAATGAGGCTTCAAAGGGCTGGGTGAATAGTCAAATCTTCAAGAAGGTTTGAAACAGCAGAAGATTAGGGGTCTCCAGATCTTTGTGGGGGGAGGGCTTCATTCCAGACAACAGGTTCTGATACAGAGTAAGTGCACTTACGGGGTCCTGATAATTTAATTTCGTTTAATTGGAGAATCTGGAATTCACTACAACTACCAAGTCAAATAAATTAGGCAGATACTGTGTGAATTAGGCTCCTTCAGGTAACCAGGCTCTATGCCATGTAGGACTTTATAGGTAATGACCAACACCTTGAATTATGCCTGGAAGCAAGTTGGCAACCGGTGCACATTAGAATGCATGGGTGTTACATGGGTTTACTAATGGCTATCTGGATGATCTTCAAGGGCAGAGAGCCAAGTGTGCAATTTCAAAGAAATGAATGACTAGGAATCCCTGAGCTAGGAAAGGGCAGAAGTGGTGCATCAGATAAAACTGCAAAGGCTTTCCTGGGCACAGCTGTCACCTGCTCATTAAACAGAGCTGGGATTCTAGGAAGACCTTTCCCCCCAAGTTCTGTTCCATCCTTGAATGAAAAAGTGCCACCTCACCAAAGGTCAGAAATAAAATATAGGTTCTTTCTGTCTTTCTAACTCCATTTATTACTGTGAATTTTACCCAAAGCACATTTAGTGAACTGTTTCTTAATTTTTGGCTGTTATTTTTTTAAAACTGTGTTGCTAACCAGATTATATGGTTTCTAGGGTGACCTCAGTAACTTTTTACACTTATTGTTTGGTCTTTCTGTTTCCAATGCCTTTCATGCAAAATCATATTGAGCTTCTTTTGTCCTTCTATGTATAAGGAAGGGTTACATTTATAGTCAGCATGCTTTCTTGGTATACTTTTTTGTAGGCTTAAAATAAACCCAAACCATACTGCTTCACAATCTTGATTTGTTACAGCTTACTTGGTTCCATTAAGTGGTTTGGCAAATTACACATTTCCAAAAAAACTTGTTCTAATTTCCCCCCTTGTGCATTCCATGCTGTGGTTTTCAAATAACTATTCCTTTTAAAGGAATTCTGTTAAAATTAAAATGTTTGCATATTTCTACTATGTGCTTTCCCTTGCATCATATGGGGCTTTCTATTTTGTAAATCTTACAATGAATAGCATTATTTGACTTTGTATCCATAATTCTTAAACTATGCCAGATTGTAAATTATTATATTTGACTTCTTGTTATGTGTTTGGAGAATAACATATGAAGTAGTCCCTTTATCCAAAATTTGGAGAAATAAAAAAAGATATTAAAACCCATTGAAATTAATTAGACTGTTAAATTTGTTTTTTCATATGGTTTGTTATATATATCTTATGTAATTATTGAAGAGTTTTTTTTAAAAAAAGAAACCATCTGTTAACTGTTCCACTTAATTTTTGACTCAATCTTCAATAATCCATATTCAACAACTAAATATAATTTACTAGCAAAAATAAATAAGTTAACTATGAGGTTCTCAAACTATCAGGGTGTCTTATTTCATTGAATTTTAATGCATGTATTGTAATATGAATTAAAATAATGCTGGACCAAAATTCCAGAGATCATTACTATTGTGATGACTAGGTCTTCCTCTTTGAACTTGAGCAGACCATAGTTTTTCACACAAAACTAAGAAAACGGAACCTAGCATCTGTTGCTAGAAATCCACATGACAGTTCTACCTAACTAGCACAACTGAAGTCTATCTAGAATTGGTGCTATTTATTTTACATTCAGAATCCAGGACTCTCTAGTGACAATAGACTAATTGTAGTCCATAATGCATTTATGAAGCAGTTGTTGACCTTTTACCATGATGTCACAAAAGAAAGTTATGTCAGTCAGTATGTTTTATTAAAGTGACAGTTTTCATGAAGGAAATGCCTCCTAAATAATTTTATTAATAATCCTTCCAACTTGACTGATTATATCAAAGGCTCCACTATAAGTCAATTTTTCAGGGCTCTACTTATATGTGGAACTAGACTTTCTCTGTATTTGCTGTATTTATTACTATTCACAATTCTAAATGATTTAATGAAAACAAAAGAAATGCTGCCTGGATGTTAAAAAAATATATGATTTACGAATCTTCCTTGAATTTTACATTTTAGCCATTATCTAAAACTGTTTTAACAAATATCACTTGCAACCATCTGCAAAACTTATTCAGCTTCAGGAGTGAAATATGTGCTTACTTTACTTATGCTTAAATAGTTCACTAAATCATGATTGACTATATATGTTCAAGAGTGGAGAAAGGCATGGAAAATGTAGCATAGGACAAAACTTGAAAACAAGCATGTTCAATAGATTTTGAATGTTCAAGTAATTGTTTGGGCAACGGGTCATTCCTTTGGAATGTTTTGTTTTATGATTTGTTTTACAGCACAGCTAAACACACACTATCTAAATATCTATAGATGTGTGTATACACATACACACACAAATAATGTTGCCATAGAGGACAAATTCAGCAAAGATTTAGGAAAGGAAAAAGAGGGTTTTATTGCTTCCTGTACTCTTACTGTACTTCCATCAAGCCACATACTGAACTTTCTAATCCATCTCTAAGCCTAAGAATAGAGAAATGACTTTACTAACATATTTTTTTGCAATTTCTGAGCATAACTTTCCTTTCTCTGCCTTTCTCCACTCTGGGGTTATCAAATTCTACCTTGGTTTTTACCAGCCAAATTGTACAAACAGTGCATACAACATTATTATGTGAATAGTCTCAGCCAGCCAGTATCTATCGATTGAGACAGACCCATCATTTTAAATTTCAAGTAGCAAACATCTCACTTCATAATAAGGTATTCAAAATTTTCCTGTGTAATTTTCCTGTCAGAAAGGATCTTATTTTTTAAATTATTTTGGCTTTCTAAATTGGTAAATTGTGAAGTATTAAATGTGATATAATAAATAAAGATTGGGGTAGTGAGTATTAACATTGTCCCCTACGTAACTTCCAGTATTTCAAATCCTTTTTATTTTTCTAGGAATTCCCAGTCTTACTGGTACAGGAACCATTTCTGTCAAAGTAGATGATGTCAATGACAACATGCCCAAGTTTGCCTTTAATATGTATTCTAAAACCATTCCAGAGGATGCACCTACTGGGACAGATGTTTTGCTTGTAAATGCCTCAGATTCTGATGGCTCTGTGAACGCTGTCATCAGGTATGAATACTTATTTTGGTGCTTATCAGTGAGTTCCTTTAGACTTTGTTTGTCCTTATTCTGGAACTGATTTAATAGAGGGTTCCTTGGTGCTCTTTCAGCTTGCTTGTTTTCTTGCAGATGTTTTATTACCCTAACTAGGTAACATCATGGTAATGAAACATCTGCAAGAAAACAAGCAAGCTCAGAAAGCACCCCTCATTTCAATCCTAAACTACAAATATTCCCCTTCATTGATTTAATAGAGCCTGAAGATTTGATATTTCACTGAACAGTTTCCTTATGCTTTACTTTAACCTGAAATAGATTGTTAAAAATATGCAAAATGTGCTTTTCCAAATTTTAATACTTTTATAGTTCACGGTAACATACCAACTTTAGCATCGCATGTTAGTGTCTTCTGTAGAGTTATGGAATTTATTCTGTTGGGAGGTACTTAGGTGTATCATTACTAGTATAATTTGTACGATCTTACATCCTTTTTAAGATGAACGTAAACTTTATTTTTGGAATGAAGTGAACAAAGCTTTTGCAAAGAGTGTACTTTTCTGCCTTAAAACTACATTGGCTTTTAATAAGGGTATAGTAATTTGAAGGGGGGAAAATTGAGAAACAAAAATTCCAAATGCTTGCAAAACTATAATTATTATGTACTAAAATTAGGTTCATAATTTTTTACAAAATATTTTTTCTTGATTTATAAAGGTATAATTCTGCATTTAGTGATAAATTAATGAATGCCATGCTGCTACATTTCAGTTTTGTGTTGATAACATTAATGTATATTTTAAATCTGATATAGGACTAAAAAAGTGTAAATAAGTTTCCATTGGCATGTAAGGTTTTATCCAATTATAAATGAATGATAAATAAGAATAGTGTGGGCAATAGAGTGTAGTTGTCTTTCAAATCCACTTAAGCCTTCCTTTATCCCAACACCAATGAAATAACATTGTAAACCCTCGCATGAGATCACAAGAATCATTTTCTCACTGAACTCTCCTGTGCTTTTGGTAGTGATTTGACTGTTCTCATGAGAGTTTTGTTAATGCCCAATGTAATAATATCATTAAAATTTATGATGATAGAGGAAATGCATACTGTATATATGTTTGCATTTATATACAGAGAAAGCTTGCCAACACTTGGATAAGAAATTATAAATATAATTGGTCATAATCTGTATATACTAACGGTTTCTGGATTTGTTGAAAACAACAGTTGTAGGTCAAAGAATCGTATTTTCTTTTCAAAGATGGATTTTCTTTCCAAAGATCTACAACAAATTAGGAAATATTCCCCCACTACCCTTCAGAAAGCTTATTAATATCCAGTATTATGGCCCAGTGATTTTTACATTTTTTTCATAATATTTTTTTTCTTTTGGAAATTAGAAAATTCCTATAATTTATTATTACCAGGAAACAAGGGAGGGTTACATAAGAATTTAAGTGGCAGTAGCAGATTTAACATTTTACTCAGTGGGTTTATGTGTTTTTAATAGAATGCAGAGAAGCTTCATGTTTGTTTCTAATAACTTTTGTCATTCAAAAAAACCAGAATAAGCTCTTTTCCATTTCAGTTAATGTGAACATCAGCTTGTTGTTTCCCAAAAAACATGGAAATGGAATTTAAGATGCTTGCCTCATTTTTTGAAAAAACTAGTCTTTTCAAAAAAGCAAATTCAATATCATAATCAGTTTAACCCTTACTCTAGTTCATTCTTAAAATACAGAATGAATAAAGATGCTTAATTTAAAATATTCATATATTTTTATTTGATTGACAACAAGCTTAAAACTGAGTACTGCTGTGATCGCTATCATTTGTCTAAAATGTGATGTAATGAAATTACACATTATTTTATTCTACAGGATTATACATCATTTACACTCCATAGGAAATTATTTGTATAAAACCTTACATATGCTAGAAATAATACTAGAAAATAGAGTTTTGGTATCTTAATTTACTGTAATTTTTAATTAAGAATTTTTTTGCACAGGCCTATTTTATTCATTTTTGCTGTAACCTTCAAATAGTCATAAAGGTAAAAGTCCAGTCCCTGCCAGTCATGTGCAAATCTAGGGGGCAATACTCATTTCTGTTTCTTAACCAAGAGAGAGCAAGCACTGTCCAAATGCATTTCCCTGGTCATGTGATAACATGACTACATGCTAAAGGTGCATGGAACATTGTGACCTTCCCATTGAAGTGGTACTTATTTATCCACTTCACATTTACATGCTTTTGAACTGCTAGATGGTCAGGAGCTGGGACAAGTAATATGAGCATGGTGCTTGAGTCTTGAACTTATGCTGTCAAATTTCCAGCTGACAAGCTCAACATCTTTAATCACTGAACCATCGGACCCTCTTTCAAAAATTCATACCAAACATTAATGTAATATGTTATATTTTGACTCTGAGGTCCACTCCTACAGAATAACCATGTAATAATTCTCATGAGCATAGTTTGATCCAAGTTTCCCTAAATTTGTGTCTTTCAAATGTATTTCCAGTATTTCCATTCATTCCTAGTTATTCCAATGTAATGTGAATTGCACTTCAATATATATTTGGAGGGTATCTGTTTGTAAAAAGCTGCCTTATAGTTTATTGAATTAGTTCTTGAGACATTCCTCAACATTACAATTAGAAGGGATATATATGCAACATATGTAAAAATAAAATGTCATTTTGCTAGAGTTGCTGGACAATGTGCAGAATATAGAGTACTTGTTTGCTTACTTTGGTAGTGAGATACTCAAGTCATGTTCCTTTAGCATTTGGTCTGATCTAATAGTATTCTTCTATTTCTGTACATTTGAAAAACTCAAAACAGTCTTGAACAATAATTTTTGCACAATATATTCTGGATCAAACCTATCAGTCTGGGTTTCTTTTTTAGCCATTGAGTATGCAAAAGAGATTAGATCGAGATCAACATATGAAAGGATATAGTGAAATATTTAGGGAAGGAAGTATTGCCACTGAGCATTCACCTAATCAAATATTTCTTCTCTCCAGTCTACCAAGCAGGCAGTCCTTCTTGGTAACATAGACAATGGTATGCATGAATACTTGTAGATTTTATGGGAAATGGTTGTGTCAGATTATGATTAAAATGAATTCAGTTCTGAGTTATGTAAGAATTCACTTTGTAGTTTTCTACCAACTAAAAAAAAATGACATCATGTCCAATTGTTAAGTGAAAAAAAACTGGCAAGAGTAACAGTCTGGGCCACATGAAAACATAAGAGATTATATTCAGCATAGCCACTGCTGAAAGTTCTAACCATTTTGGTTGCTGCTGCAGGCTCAGTGGATAATGCAGTAGAAAGCTAGTGGTGTTACCTTCATTGTTAAAAGATTTGTACATTAAAATAAAAGAACTTTGCTTTTCTTCACAATTTTAGGTTAATAGTGTTTCGGTAAATAGCTCTTCATTAGAAACTCATACATTCTTATTAATAATAAATGATAAATTTTTGAAGGCATGCTTGTTACCACTTGTATCATCTATACATGATTTTAGACATTTTCTATTCTTTTCATACCCTATTTTGAGCTAAAATTAATAGTAACTTTAATAACTATTATTGATAAATTTTAAAGAATTTTTTTTCTTTGATTCTGTTTTCCTAATTGTAAGAGCTGCTCATCAATTGAACAGATTGCTATGAGTTGCAGTGGACTTTCTTTTCCTGGAAATGTGTAACCCAGGATGCTATCATAGTGGATTTATACAATGAACAAGGGAGCTTAGGCCATAAGACTTCAAAAATCCCTATCATTCTTTACCTACTATGATTCTTTGATTTATAACTGTGCTGAATTTTATATATATGTACATATGTATATACACATGCATGTACATATGCATGTACATATTGTTATACATGTATAGGCAACATCTAGATTGTATAGCATTATAAGGTATTAATTAATTTTTAAAAATTAAATATTTATTATGCTCATAGAACAGTATGTGGGTGGGGTATTATCACTGAGAAAGAATAGGCAATACATCAGAATCTTTAAAAATAGAAACTTATAAACAAAGAATATATAAAGAAATATATGAATTTAAACAGAAAGTATACATAAGAAACAAGACACCAAAAGACTCTAAAAGGGGAATTAGATAAGTGTAGGAGAGCATAAACGTTAGTATGTGGAAGACTATATCTATGAAATTATAAAGCACTCTAGTATAGAAAAACTAGATGCTCATTAAGTCTAGTTTATGGCATAGGTCATCATCCAACAAATTTTAAGCACTGTTGTATAGAATATGGTAATGCTGTATATTGTCACAGGATTGGTATGTGAAAGCAGAAGAGGTGTAGAATTTTTCTGTATTCCCTTGATATTTATGCAGTAATGGTGAGATAAGGCTGTTACAAATGTCTCTGTTATACAGGAAATGGAGAAGATTGGCAGATCATACAATTTATTCAAATATGAATTATAAATCCATATATTTCATAACACAATCAGTATGGAAAATGTTTTCTCTTTGAATTTATGCAGCTATAGTCTCAGTGGTGGAAATTCACAATTCACAATCAACCCTTCCACTGGACAGATCATTACAAGTGCTCTGTTGGACAGAGAGACTAAAGAGAATTACACTTTGATCGTTATAGCCAAGGATGGTGGCATTCCAACTCCTCTTTCCAGTTCAGCCAGTGTTTTTGTCACAATTGCAGATGTCAATGACAATCCCCCTAAATTTCAACATCATCCTTACGTCACTCATATACCATCACCAACAAGTACAGGTAAGATAATAATAAAAGCATGATTCTAAAGCATCTATTCCTAAGAGATAATAAGGAAACAATGCTAATTTGATTAAGCCAGTCCCTGAGTATTTCACATACAATAATTTAACATTTAAATTAGAATAATTTAAATAGAATAATATTTTCTTGTTTTATTATAATATTTTTTCAAGTTTTGTTATTAATGTTTATTAATACTCTTTGTATTTACATATAATTAAGATGGCATATCTGATTTATGTACACTAAATTCTAAATAGGTCTCATTCAGTATAATTATAATTCTTCACTTGGAATAAACATGTCACAATATGCTACAATATATATTTATTGGAGTGAAATTTTGCAATAAAAAAATTAAATTCAAACACTCTTTAAAATTGTTTCATACTTCTGATTTTCAAAATACATTTTACTGAATAAGTTTTTCATGAAAAATCCTGACCAAACATGGTTAAAATTAATGTTGTCAAAGGCATTTCAAATTGCAACAGTTTGTTTTGAAGGGGGAAAAAGTTACATTCTTCATAAAGCAATCTGTGGTTGAAATAGAATAACTTAAGAGACAGTTAAGCTAGTATAAAAGTTTTTGAAATACCACAAAATATCTACATCTGCTTATAACTGGCAGCTGAATATAAAAGATTACTCAGAATCCAGTGCCATTGTGTTTGCTGCCATGAATGTTGGGGATTTTCTTTTAACAAAAACATTCACCAATTTCTGCCTGTAACTTTTTTCACTCAAGTTTGTTGTTGGGAATAAGAGATGATTCAATGTTATTCAAAGCATAACATTTCAAGACTGAATAAATTACTGAAGTTCATTGTTACAGCACTGATGTGAACTTTTTAATTGCTTTTTGTAGGTACTTTTGTATTTGCAGTGACAGTGACAGATTCTGACACAGGTCCTAATGCTAAACTTCATTATTCCCTTTCGGGAAAGAATTCTGAAAAATTCCACATTGATCCATCAAGAGGGGCAATTATGGTTGCTGACAGACTTTCTGGAACATCCGAAATTACCTTTACTGTGAATGTCAATGATTGCGGCCTGCTTCCAAAGATTGATTCCACAACTGTGACTGTAAGATTTGTAAACAGAGCTGATTTTCCTCAAGTGCATACCAAACAACACAAATTCATGTTCCCTGAAAACCAAGCAGTTGGCACTTTTATCACTTCTGTTTCTGGGGTGTCATCGAGAGGTGATTCTTTGTCCTACTTTATCGCTAGTGGCAACCTTGGAGGTACCTTTCAGATTGACCAATTAACAGGGCAATTATCAATCAGCCAGCCTTTAGATTATGAAGCTGTACAGAAATACATTGTCTGGATTGAGGCTAGAGATATGGGCTTCCCACCATTCTCTTCTTATTTAAAACTGGAAATAACAGTGATAGATATAAATGATAACGCACCATTATTTGAACAAGATCCATTCTTTGTTGAAGTATTGGAAAACCTTTCACCTTTTAAAATAATTACTGTAGCTGCAGTTGACAATGATAATGGGCCAAATGGACAGTTGAATTATGAAATAATTAATGGTAATATAGAGAACAGCTTCACTATTCATCATACAACTGGTGAAATTAGAAGTGTCAGGCCTTTAGACAGGGAACGAGTAGGCCAATATACCCTAACTGTAAAAGCTTCAGATAGAGGTACTCCTACACAAAGTGCAGTTGTCCAAGTACTTATCAATGTTTTAGATGAAAATGACAATGCACCCAAATTTTCTCAGATATTTAGTGCTCTTGTGCCTGAAAATGCACCTTTGGGCTACACTGTTACACGAGTCACAACATCAGATGAAGATGCTGGAATAAATGCAATCAGCAGATATTCAATAAGGAATACAAATATACCATTTGTTATAAATCCTAACACAGGAGATATAACAATTAGCAGGCTTCTAAACAGAGAAGATACAGATCGCTACAGGATTCGAGTTTCAGCACATGACTCTGGATGGACTGTTAGCACAGATGTGACCATATTTGTGACAGACATCAATGACAATTCTCCACGATTTACAAAACCATCTTACTACTTGGATTATCCTGAAAGTAATGAAGTTGGATCCAGAGTGACCCAAATATCTGCCACAGATCCAGATGAGGGAACTAATGGACAAGTCTTCTATTTCATAAAATCTCAATCAGAGTTTTTCAGAATTAATGCATCTACAGGGGAGATTTTCAGTAAGCAGCCTTTAAAGTTCCAAAACTCCAGTGCTTCTAATCATGTCAATCTTAATAGACACAGCTTTATAGTTATCTCCTCAGATCGAGGTAGCCCCGCATTGGTGAGTGAGACTACAGTCACAATAAATATTGTGGATAGCAATGACAATGTACCCCAGTTTGTCTTCAATCAATATTTTACACCTGTTACTAAAAATGTTGCCATTGGGACCAAACTAATTAAAGTAACTGCAGTTGATTCTAAAGACTTTGGTCTGAATGCAGAAATTGAATACAGTATTTCAAATAAAAACCCTACAGATAAATTTATTTTAGATAGTAAGACTGGATGGATTTCAGTGGCCTCTTCATTGATGAATGAAATGAATAAAAGCTTTCTAATAAAAATAAAAGCTAAGGACAAAGGTAATCCTCCTCTTTCATCAGAAGTGCCTGTACATATAGCAGTAACAGAGGAAAATTACTATACGCCAGAGTTTTCTGAAAGACATTTAAGTATTACTGTTCCTGAAAGTCATGCTGTTGGAGCGATTCTTAGGACCATGTCAGCAGGGGACAAAGATGCTGCTATGAATGGAGTAATCCATTATAATATTTCTTCTGGAAACGAGGCTGGATGCTTTGCAATTAATTCATCTACTGGTGCACTATATCTTGCCAAGTCCCTTGATTATGAGCTATGCCAAAAGCATGAGATTACTGTAAGTGCTATAGATGGAGGGTGGGTTGCTAGAACTGGATACTGTAGCATTATTGTGAATGTTATTGATGTGAATGATAATTCTCCAGCTTTTATTCCAGAAGAGTATTTTCCCAGTGTTTTAGAAAATGCTCCTAGTGGAACAACTGTTATTCATCTCAATGCATCCGACATGGATTCTGGACACAATGCTGTGATTGCCTATGCAGTTCAATCTTCAGACAGTGACTTGTTTGTTATCGATCCTAACACTGGAATTATAACCACTCAAGGCTTCCTAGATTATGAGACCAAGCAGAACTATCATTTAACCATAAAAGCATTTAATGTTCCTGATGAGGACAAATGCAGCTTTGCTAATGTCAACATACATTTAAGAGGAACAAATGAATATGTGCCACGATTTGTATCTAAGCTTTACTATTTTGAGATTTCTGAAGCTGCTTCTAAAGGAACTATTGTAGGAGAAATTTTTGCAAGTGATCGTGATTCAGGGATTGATGGAGATGTCCACTATTTAATATTTGGTAGTAGTAGAAAAAAAGGTTTTCAGATTGATGATAGGAGTGGGCAGATTTATGTCACAGGTCCTCTTGATAGAGAAAAAGAAGAACGGATCTCTCTGAAAGTGCTTGCAAAAAATGCTGGGAGCATTCGTGGTGCAGATATAGATGAAGTGGTTGTTAATATCACAATATTAGATGCCAATGATCCCCCCATCTTCAACTTGGAGTCCTATAATGTCCGAATCAGTGAAGGTGTTCCTGTTGGGACCCATGTCACATTTGTAAGTGCCTTTGACTCTGATTCTCTCCCTAGCTGGAATAGGTTCTCCTATTTTATTGGTAATGGAAACAACAACGGTGCCTTTTCAATTAACCCACAGACAGGGCAAGTCACAGTGATTGCAGAGCTTGATCGAGAAGCCTTGCCAGTTTACAACCTCTCTATATTAGCAATCGATTCAGGAAGCCCATCAGCAACAGGCAGTGCCTCTTTATTGGTAACTTTGGACGATATCAATGACAATGGCCCCATTCTTTCTACCACTGAAGGAGAAATAATGGAAAACAACCGGGCAGGGACATTTGTGATGACGCTTCAGTCCTCTGACCCTGATCTTGCTCCAAATCAAGGTCCCTTTTCTTATTATTTGCTTAGCAGTGGTACAGCGACCAATTATTTTAGTCTTAGTACTGCTGGAGTTTTAACCACAACTAGAGAAATTGACAGAGAACAAATCAGTGACTTCTATTTGTCAGTAATTACAAGAGACTCAGGCATTCCTCAGATGTCTTCCACAGGAACAGTTCATGTAAAGGTAATTGACAAAAATGATAACCCATCACAATCTAGAACAGTAGAGATCTTTGTTCACTATTATGGAAATCTATTTCCTGGAGGAACATTAGGCAGTGTAAAACCTCAGGATCCTGATATTTTAGATACCTTTCAATGTTCCCTTACATCGGGAATTACAAGCCTCTTCAATATTTTACCAAACACTTGTGACTTGAATTCCCTGGCAAGATCAACGGATGGAACATTTGACCTGACAGTTTTAAGCAATGATGGCTTGCACAACTCTGTTATTAATGTCATTAGAGTTTTCTTTTCAGGATTCAATAATGCCACTCTTGATAACAGCATTCTTCTTCAACTTAATGTGCCATCCTTGAAAGAATTTCTGACTAATCATTATCTTCATTTTCTACGGATTGCCAATTCCCAATTAACTGGACTAGGAACTACAGTACAACTCTATGGGATATTTGAGAACAACAATCAAACTTTTTTAATGGTAGCTGTGAAGCGGAACAACTACCAGTATGTGAGTTCTGGTAGTGTGACTACTTTCTTTGAAAGTATCAAGGAAATTATCTTTCGCCAAACTGGTGTGCAAATACGATCTGTGGATCATGATTCTTGCTTACAAAACCCTTGTCAAAATGGAGGTAGCTGCTTGAAGAAACTGGCTGTGAATCCTAAATTAAGAAGCTATGACAGTGTGCCAGTCATTATCATGGCAAATGAACCTCTTCAGCCTTTTACGTGCAGATGCATGCCAGGATATGATGGAGCATTGTGCGAAACTGATGTTGATGAATGCTTTCCATCTCCTTGCCACAATGGCGGAACTTGCCATAATCTGGTAGGAGGATTCTCTTGCAGTTGTCCCACAGGTTTTACTGGAATAGCCTGTGAGAGAGATGTAAATGAATGCCTATCCAGCCCTTGTAAAAACGGTGCCCTCTGCCAGAACTTCCCAGCAAACTTCAACTGTATTTGCAAACCTGGTTATACAGGTAAGAAATGGTTTCTGCATGTGTAGTTCCTATTAATTGAAAATAGAAATATGGTATCTATGGGCTTATTTTTTTATTATAACTTTTCATTCTAAAAACACTAATTCTGTTGAAGATAGTTGGGTCATACACCCAATGTTATTATCACGCAAGAAATCAGCATTAAATTCTGTCTAGAACAGTGGTAGCCAACCAGTGGGCCAGGGACCACTGGTAATCCATGAGAAAATGTTGGTGGTCTACAGAGAACTCACCCTCAAAGCAATTAATCCAGGCTGTGCTGGAACACAAGGCTGAGCTACCCACATGGCCCGCAGGAACACAAGGCTTGCGTCGCTTGCATTGCGAACAACAAGGGGTAGTGAGGGGAGGAGGGAAAGGCCAGAGGAGGGAAATTTCTCCACTTGCCCCATGCACCTGGCCTGGCCACTGGGCTGCTTCTTTCTGCTTCCATCTTCTTCTGCTTTTGGCTGCATGCAAGGAAAGCAGCAAAAGTATTTCGTTCTCTCCCCCAAACTCCACCAGAAATGAGTCTTTGAGACATTGCAAGGCATCCTGTTCCAAGAGGCTGTGCCGACACGACAAGTCTCACGAAGATTCATTTCTGGCAGAGTTTGGGGGAGAAAAAGAAAGATTTCTGCTGCTTCTGCTGCTTTCCTTGCATGAAGCCAAAAGTCCCTCTCCCCCCCTCCAAGAACGGAGCTGGACATAGCATCTTGTGATCCCAAATAAAGAACGATCGATCGGTAGGAAAACGGGGTGGGGAATTTTCCTGCAGACTTTTTGGGGGATTTTCCCAGGGTCTCTGGTCCATGAGAGTTGTAATTATGAGATTGGAGAACCTATACTATTTCAGGCAGGTGACTCTCCAGTTTCTTCTTAAAAACCTTCAGTGATGAAGTGTCCATGATTTCTGAAGGCAAGCTGTTCCTTTGGTTAATTGTCCTTGCTATTAGGAAGTTTGTCCTCAATTCCATTTTCCTTCTCTCTTTGGTTAGTTTCCAATCATTGTTTCTTGTCTGCCCTCTGGTGCTTTGGAGAATAATTTAACTCACCCTCTTCTTTGTGGCAGCACCTCAAATACTGGAATACTGCTATCATGTCACCCTTAATTTTTCTTTGTTTAGACTAGCCAAACCCAAAACCTGCAGGCGTTCTTCATATGGTTTAGTCTCCAGGCCTTTGATTATCTTAGTTGTTCTTCTCTGAACTGTCTCAACAACCTTTTTGTAGGATGGTGACCAAAATTGGTTGCAATATTCCAGGTGTGGTCTTGCTAAAGTGTGGTTTTGTAAAGTGACACTAATACTACAATTATAACAATTTTATTCTTTCCTGACTAGTTTCTTGCTTGCATAGATGAAAAGGAGACAACAAATCTGCTTCATGAGTACTTCATAATAAGCAAACAAATCTTTCTTCTTAAATACATAATTAAAAGGAAACTATATGGGTCATGGAGAAGATAGCCTTGTCTAACGCTTTCTCTTATATTTAGCTTTCCATATACTATATATTGTCATATGTTATTTATTATTAAATTAAGAACAATTCCATCAAATGTGTCCACACATACAATTTAGATGTAGTTTTATATCATCATTTACATATTTGAAAATTAATTTAATTTGAAAATTAAACTGTAGGTCTTGGAGACTTCCCTTAGAGATTGGAGTTCTGAGATGTGACAGAAAACAGCTTCAACCATGTCAAAGGTCCACTCTGTCCATCTGATAACTTTGTTGAATAATCAGGATATTAAGCCACTGTGTGAAATCTATTAATTCATCGACATAATTTCATGTAACATCTCAAAAGTGAAACAGCAAGAGCTGTCAGCTGCATCTCTGTTTAAAAAGCATACTGCAACTGGCATATGTTGCTAAGTCATTATTGGCATAGAAGCAGCTGTTGCATTTTTCTATGTAAATTCCAGCAGCATTGCCTACTATGCCTGAAGCTGTACATAATTCATAATTGATTGACTGATTTAATTCATCTAATTATATGAGATTGTGTTGCATATTGACTGAGCAAATCAGATTATTTGGGCAGCAGTATATAGCAGTTGCACAGCACAACTAAGTGATATTAGCTCCAGAGGTTAAATAACCATGTTCGTGTGTAGTAAGTAGTTAATGAAGATGCTGATTCCCAGACCTGACTATCATACTTACTTCTTGGCACAGCTATCTTTCTACATTACAGCTCTGTAATTTTCTTCATCTGTAAAACCATAGATACTGGAAATTTATATCTATATGTGGGTAACACTTATTGTACATTTTAGAAGTATATACATCTACCTCATATATGCACATAATATTATTCTGGGCATCATATTTTGTCTTTTCAAATTTCCAGTTTTAAATAATTGTGCATGAAAAAGTAAAAGAATGGGAAGCATACATCTTAAGAGCAGAACTTGTGCTTTTAACTTATATTTTAGGGTTAAAAATAGAAAATAGGGTTAGGGTTAAAAAAATAGAAAATAGAAATTTGAAAGGAACATTACTGCAAGGCAGCAAGGGTTTATAATCCTTTCTTAATGTGATAGTTTAATTCTAGAAAGGTTCCTGCCCCAGCAGCTTTTATTTTTCTGTGTCAAAAAAGATTCAGGTAAATATACATACCACATACTCACATACACCCAAACATACGACAGTGATATATTAAAGTGCCCTTCAAATTTCAATTTGTATTTGAATTCTAATATATGTTCATCCCATTGATTGAAATCTATCCAAATCTATCTTCTTGTGAGATTGCAACTTTCTCCGTTCCTCTTGTATCATACTAATTACTGGGGGCAATGCCATTCCTGCCATATTCTTCACATATGCACTATGCTTAGATGAATAGATGATTTATGCCATTGAGTTCAGGGCAACTTCTGTTTGAATCTTAACACTGGGATACAAATTTCTAATTTCTTTGAAACTATGACTGTTTCTTCCCATATTACCATATTTAATAAAAAGGTAAAGGTTTCCATATCAGGATTCCGCTTTAGCCGACAAAGTGCTGCAGAAGGCTGTCCAGGTTGAAAAGGGGTGCAGGGGGGCATGCATGCCCCCTCGGACCTCGTTTTGGCTGGCAAGGTGCTGCGGGAGGTGTCCATCCCATTTCCCCCCAGCTGACCCATGGAGGAGAACTACGATGTTGATCCAGCTCTTGAAGAAATCTAGTTTGACACCCCTGCTCTATGGCACGGTGCTCATATTCATTTCTTGGCCAAAGACAATTTCAATAATCTTGTGGCTATGAACTAACTATTATTTAGTCTCTTCCATTTTAACTGAAGTAGGCAAAATTAATAAACAAACAATAAGAATAGATAGATAGATAGATAGATAGATAGATAGATAGATAGATAGATAACTTTGAATGCAAATGTAATTATACATAGAATGAGTTTATAATAATAGATCTCTTGAACATTTCAGGAAAAACCTGTGAGTCCAGCATCAACTATTGTGAATGCAATCCCTGTTTCAATAGGGGATCCTGTCAAAATGGCGTGGAAGGATACTATTGTCATTGTCCATTTGGTGAGGAATGTTTCTGTTTCTGCTTCATACAGATTCACTCAGAGAACTTTACCATTTGTATTCTAGTCCTTAACACTGCATGCTCAGGCATTTTTTAAAATTCTAAATGCAAGTCCAGGTGCTAATAGACAATGCATAACAGCATGTTCCTCTGTTGTACTCCAAGAACTAAACAATATTCAGATTCCTTCTGCATATGATTCTAAATCCGTAAATAGAGTCATCCTCATCAATTTATCTAGTTCCTTCTTTAAGATAATTCCTGGCATTGAATTAAATTATCCTCTGTTAAATTACTCTCAATTTCTAATAGTAAAAGGAAAATTTATTCTCTCTATTATTTTTGTCTCTACTAAACTAAATTTTATAAATTATAGTGTTTAATAAGCTATTGTTTTCAAATTTTGTGGAATGTTTCAGTCTAATGTTTTTTTTTTTGTAGGTGTGGCAATTAGTAGACTGCTAAAGCAGTATAGTAAAAGGAAAGCATTTATTTTAGAAAGGAATTTCACAATCTAGCAAATTTTATAGAAAAACATGATTCATCAGGTTTTGTCCTTTCAAGATAAGGAATGCTACTTAAAGAGCAGAAATGACTAAGAAATGGTAAACTAAGTAAATAAAAGGCATAATATAAGAAAATGAAAGGAAATATAATTGAATCTGTTTTATATCAGTGCAATCCTTATTCCGTTTTACTCTAGAACAGGTAGTACTACCACCATCTGCAACTTTGCCATTTTTCAGCATTCTCAAAGCATGGACTAACATTAACAAATTAATATAAACAAATAGTTTATCCCTGATTAAATAGTCCAACTTTATATTACTTCTTTTTGTTGTGTTGCAGTCTTGACCTTTAAATCATTCCAAAGGCATCACAAAGTTGATTTTTCATCATTCTTTGAGATTTAAAAGAATGTAAATCTTGTAACTCCTGCTACAAGATTTATGTTTAAAAATAATATTTATAATTTCATAGTTATACAAATTTATCCTAACAAGTGTAAGATATGGCACCATCAAACTATATAATCCCTACAAAAGTTACATCTATTTATAAGTATTGCCAGACAATATTCTTTAAAAAATATATGCATAAAGCCAGAAAGACATTTTGCAGGACAAATGCTGAACACGGTAGTAATTATAGAAGAAGTCAGAAATTACTAGCTTAGACTGTGAGGCTACTATGTATAGAAAATGTAAAAGAAGATACAGCATCTGGCTATAATCATATACAAGTCTTGCATGAACTTAAAATCCATGTTAAATTACCACTGTTCATATAAAATAGAATTGTTGGATTTAGATATATTCCTAGGTTTTAGCTGGCTCAGTTTCCCTTCATTCCCAAAATTATTGTTACAGATTGAGGGGAGTTGGACTCATTCCAACTTTATAAAATGACTTAATTTTCTTCTAGTTAGTCCTCTAATCTTATCCGACTTTTTATTTGCAGTTCTTATCCTTTCTGTTTTGCTCAAATCCATCAAATTCAGTGTTCCATAACCCTCTTCGTTTTACTCTTATACCAATTTTCTCTTGCCCCAATATTTACTTCCACTCTTTTCTTATCATATAAGTTGCTATCTAAAGAATGCTATATCATTCCTACTACTAGTAGTAGTCCAGTAGTAATCAAGCCACTTCATTTAATACAGTTGAAGTTTTGAAAGCTTGTTTCATGCATACCCATGTAAAATCTATTACAATAGTCCAACTGGAATGTTTTCAAAGGATAAATAATTATAGCAATTTTAACTTACGCTTCCATAAATTAATATATCTTTCCCGCAAGACATTCTCCCAGGACTATAATCACAACGAGTATAAATTTATGTATCCAAATCAGAAAATATTTACTGCACACAAATAAAAAGTAACTCAAATAAAAAACTAAATAACTAAAATATATAAATCAAATAACTCAAAAGTAACTCAAAATTTACTCAATTTTTTTAAAAGTTTACTACACTCAAAAAGACCAAGTTATCCACAAAAGTAAGTTATCTTTACTTGAAACTATTGATTTTATAATTAGCTTTGTACCTTTATTTCAGGGTTTTATTTTTGTTTAAATAGCACCTTTACTCTAATTATGACAAAGTTATAAAAAAATTAAATATGATAAAACAATACTAATATCCTAAAGAAGAAACCATATAAATTAAATACAAGTATATATTTAATTCAACCAACAAAAATCTTACTTGAACTGCAGGCCTTTTTTAATAGATGTTGGACTATGTGTAATGTTAAATAAATTTTAAATTATTGCTCTGGGTATGCATTTAAAACTATATTAAATTGTTAATGGGACATGTTTCTCATACTTATAATTAAGGAGAAAAACAAAGTTTATTAAAATCCCAATATATAGAACTATATTTTTTACATATTAAAGAAATATTACTTTTTACATTTTATTGCTATTATTTAATATTAATAAGGAAGAAATATGACTGGAACATTCCTAATATTTTAGTTTTTGATAGAAACACTATCCATAACATTTAATTAGTTCTGGAATGTTGTACAAGAATACTGATGCTGATTGTGTTATTTTTATAGGTGCTTTTGGAAAACATTGTGAAGTAAATAGCTATGGATTTGAAGAATTATCATACATGGAATTCCCCAGTATGGATCCAAACAACAATTACATTTACATAAAGTTTTCAACAATCAAAAGTAATGCTCTTATGTTATATAATTATGATAACCAGACTGGTGATCGGGCAGAATTCTTGGCACTTGAGATAACAGAAGAAAGGTTGAGATTTTCATATAATCTTGGCAGTGGCACATATAAACTTACCACAGCAAAGAAGGTGTCTGATGGACAATTTCACACTGTTATTGCTCGGAGGGCAGGAATGGTAAGCATTGTTTTAATGAAAATTTAAGCTTTAATTTATTTCAGGGCCTTAAGCACAATTAGACAGGTTTTTCTAAAGCAGAATTAGAGCTGAAATTGGACAAGCTTCTTCGTTTTAAAAGAATGTTCTTAAGCATATAAATGACTACTTCAAAAGGAAAAAAAAAATCTAAAATGGGAATAATTATTGAAGTGGATTAATGACTACCCTACTCTAATTAATTGGTACACTTGGGTGGAATAATTACTGAAGTCTATTAAGAGATAATTTTAATTCTTCAGATAACTCAAGGACATAAACCATTTTATCTGAAGACTATATAATTAGCATTTTTTTTACAAAAAGAAATCAATAATAAAATTGGAACAATTGCAAAATAAACTATTATTTCATGGATCATATCTCCAAGCAATTTAATCTGACAAAATTTGTTTCATGAGGAAACTTTTACATTTACAGTAACATGCTTTAAGTTAATCATCATCAATAAATCAAACATTTTTTTTTCATCACCAGCAACAAGAAGATAATTAGGTTTTAAAGGAAATATCAAATAAACTTTTTTTTACAAATCGTGAAACAACACAACTTATTATTTTAAAATAGAGAATAATAAACCCACTAATTAATAATGATTAATATTGTTAAAAGTAAATGTATACTATATGAATCTGCATAACTTTAAAGCATAGTATATACAAGACAAACTACATCAAGACAAGTTCTGGGTTTTTCCATTAACTAAAACAAGTAGAAAATACAGGAAAATACAGGATCTACACTAAAATATAGCTGTCAAACTCCTGGTCTGCAGGCTGGATGTGTCACGTGCTGGCCACATGCATGCCCGGTATAGTAAAGGGGAAAAAAGTCCCAATGCATCATGTGATGCTACTGTGACGACATGAGTTTGACACTCTGGTCTAACAAATTATAGCATAATCAATAATGAAAAAAAGGATATTAATGCAGTTGCAGACACAATAGTTTGCCAGTGTTTTATTAAGCAGTATCATATCTTTGTATAGTAGAAGCAAGTTTGGCAGATATAATTTCCTAAAATAAATAATTTTAATGTCAGTGTAAAATCAAGACATGTTTAGCTAAACCTAATTTAGCATATTGAGGGTGCGTGCAATTGATATCCAGACGTATGTGTGAATAGAATATCATATAATTTTCATACATTTCCAGGCAAAAGCTACAATGAATTTAGTTATATCAGGGTATGGAGTCTTAGGAACTAATCACCAATTTCAAAAGAAATGTAACTTCTCCCTTCTCAGTAAATAAATTTCTCATGAACCTGACAACTTGCAAATGGTATAAATGGGAAATGAAAAAATGATATTTCAAACAGTATGATAAATATGTTGTTTTTTTATAATCTTGCTCTTACATTATAGAACGTTGTGTTTTCAGCATAATAATATTGTTGATACTTTCTAAAATACTAAAATTTTAGGACAAATAGAAGCAAACTATATAACTGATATTCTTTTCATGAAAACATATAGTTGAATATAACCAAGGAAACATTTTAGAAAATGAACTCTCATGAGTCAAAAGAGATATGCAATGCTTAAATCAGAAAATTGAATCATACCAATGTATTATTTATTTATTATTTATTTACATTTATAGGCTGTCCCATCTTATCACAAGGTAACTCTGGGTGGCTTATGATCATAAAAAGTAAAGTGCCAAAATTTAAGTACCATATCAATTAAAACCACATCATGTTTTTGTGTGTGTGTAGATCACAATGACTATAAAAGATCATACAACTGTTGAAAGGTTATAATCTTTTTGTAAACTTGTAGAAAACTGGACTCTTACAAAAGTGTACCTATATTTAATTCTCATGTAATTCCATGAATTATTACATTATTACATCTTGATGAGAATAGTAGCACCAATCTTTGAGAAGCCTTCTGTGTATCTGTATAGAGTCTAAGTTTGCCTTTGCCTTTAAGAAACACTTTGGAAGAAATAATAGATTGGTGCAATAAACTACAACAGTTGAAACATGCACAGATTATGCAAAAATAACTATCTAATAGTATACAGACAGTCCTCATTTTACAACTGGTCTCTTAGCAACTATTCAAAATTATGATGGACTCCCCCAAAAGGTACTTACAACTCTGATTTGAAATTCTGATAGTGGCCTCCCCCCACATTCAAGTATTTGCATTTTGAATACTTGGTAACCAACCTGTGTTTATGGCTGTTTGCAACAACCCATGGTCACATGAGCACAATGCTTACTGCAGACAATGATTTGCTTAACAACCATGGTATAATCACCTTTCAACTTTGTATCCTTCATAGATCTGTTAACTTGCAATATATACCAAAGAATCATCTTGTGTATGCCTTCTAAGTATGTATATGAAGGTAACGTACTAAAATACAGGAGGAAGAAGGGACTGCAGTGTTTCATTAAGACAGGGATCTCCAAACTTGGCAACTTTAAGATCTGTGGACTTCAACTCCCAGAATTCTGGGAGTTGAAGTCCACAAGTCTTAAAGTTGCTAAGTTTGGGGACCCCTGCATTAAGCAGATCAAGGTGAGAACAGATTTAAGTCTATTCATCAGGATTCTTAATTCAACTTCAGTAGTGTATTGTACTTTTGTGTGAGCTCTGAAACAGCATGTTTGTAGCTCTAGGCCAACAGCAAGTTGGAAGAACATCCATACTGTAGCAATTTCCTCTTATTCTTTTCATCCAAAATGACTGATAAAAAACAGCTTTAATATAATTAAAGATGTTGGTCCATTTCAGTCAGCTTTGACAATCCTGTTTCAGCGTGGAACGAAACATTTAAGTGATAGCTTGCCATCTGAAATAGTTTCCTGTATGATTGAGATGGAATAACATAAAACTTTTGGGGTAGTTTGGGGAAGATATATGGTCATTATATTTTACTGGGACTTTTTAAAAAACTCAGCATAAATATTTATATTTACAGCTAGATTATGTGCCCACTGTTGTTCCAGATTAGGTTTCTTGGCTTGTCTGCACCTTTTTCTTAAATTGAATCTGTGGAAACCACTCTACCAAAAAGATAATCAGGATCCTAATCAGCCGCTTAATCTTAATTGGGTCCATGATAAAATAACTGTACCATTTTGAATAACAAGATTGCATGATTTTTATTTGTAGTTTGAGGAGATATATCACAGTTTCATAGAGACTGATATGAAAATTAAATAGCTATGGAACATTAATTTAACATCAGTTTTTTTCTTTGGCATGCAAGTGTTACAGACTGCCACAATAAGAGGATATTGTTTGTTTGGATATTGTTTGTTTTTAGAAAAAAAAAAGCAGAACGTTTGCTCACTTCATTTTATGTTTTTATACTTGCATTGATGCAAAATCCTTGGAATGCCTAATCTGTTCAGTTCTTAAAATAATCATGTGTGTTAGGAATGTAAGTCACCTAACAGTTAGTTGGGTTGGAAAATATATAAACCAGGATAGACATTTTAATACTGTCTCTTTAAGGGAATGTTAAAATTGTAATTGGGTGTGGTTCCTCAAACGGCCATAAAATGGAGCCAGAAATCTGGGTTGTTTTAGTTCCTGTCCTGTTGCTGAGAATGTTGCTGCTCCTTATTGACTATTGACTGATCATAGTTCTTCTTGGGTTTGATGTAAGTCTGTTACTGAACTGTTTTTGATACTGGATTTTGCTATTGGATTATCCATGGACTGAAAACTGACTGCTTCAACTGTGAATGACTTGGACTGCTTGTTTTGGACATTGCTTAAACGTTTATTGGAAGTTAAAACCTACATTTTACTATACAGTGTATCTCTGTGCTATGTGTGTGTTATTCTTCACTACTCTCACTATGTCTCCCTGTGTGCACTCATTCTCCAAACGAGGAATTACCTCAACAATGTGTGATATATGAAGTTCTTGATACAAACTATATGGTTCCAGTGCTCTGCTTCACAGAGGGAAAAGCACATAGCCATATTTTTTTGACGAAAGCATTATGATTTTGTTTCCTGGAACAGGAACATAGTCTTTTGCCAATTGATTGTATCTCTCTCTTTCCATTTTTGCCTATAACTTCAAAATACACATTTACCTAATATTAATAATAGCAACAGAATTTAATGGGACTTACTTTGAATGGGCATGCATAGGAATGGTCAGATGTCATATATTATACTCTGAAAGGCCACAGACAACAAAACAATAATTTAACATGTGTGAAGTTATTTTTTTTCTTTTGAGGTAATCCCTCAGTTATTGTACAATTTCTACTATGGTTTTCATTTTTTTTTCTTTTGAAAAATGTTCCATCAATTTTCAACAATAAAATTCAGAGAGGGCTTTTTTCTTGAGGACATCATACAATTGTGAAGTAGTTGTAATCCAGCATTAACAAATAGGATTATAGAGTAAATTTTCTAGAAATAAAGGAATTCATATTTGGTCAGATAAACATTACATTTATTGTTGACAGCTGATAATACATTAATATATAATATTTATTTTTATAATGTATAAAGAAGTGCATTTTGGAAACACACCATCTAAAACCCAATTGTATTCGTTAAATAGTGGAATATTTACTATTAAAAGAATTGATTGATTGTTATGCATAAAGCAAAATGCTATTCTTGATTTCAATTTTGTAGGCAGCATCCTTGACTGTGGACTCTTGCTCTGATGAACAGGAACCAGGCTATTGCACTGTTAGCAATGTGGCTGTGTCTAGTGATTGGTAAAGATAATTTCATTTCATTTTTCACTATTAGGAACTTTGATCTTATAGACTCTGATCCACAAGAGATAAAAGACTGTTTTGAATAAGTTATTGGACAAAGCAAACTGCCATCTTTTCTCCACTCCCTTCTTTTAGAAATGACTAGAGCGAATATCTGTCATGAAAATGTCAAAGGTAGTCCTCGATGTATGACCATTTGTTTAGCAAAGTTTCTGAAGTTGTTAACATGACTGCAATTTAGGCATTTGGCAATGGCATGCATTTATGAATGTTGCAGTGTCTAGGGTCATTTGATGTCCATTTGTGATCTTTCTAGCTGCTTCTGACAAAGTCAGTGCAGGAAACTGGATTTACTTAATGAGTAAGTTATTTGCTTAATAATTGCAGCAAAAACAGTTTGTAAATCAGGTGCAGTCACAAACTTGTAATGCAGTCATTGGATCAATAACTACATTATTTAGCAACAGAAGTTCATAATTTGTGATTATAATTTGAGGACTATACTGTCAAGCTCTGTGATGAGTACAAAATTTTGTCATAACAGCTACTTAAATAGATTAAATGTATGCATAATTAACCAATTTCTGCATTACTAGTTTGAACTAGCAGTATTATTGTTATACATAATCTAAATCAATACTCAATGATAGACTAATCATTAAGCATTACTACAAATTATGACCACTAGGTGCTTGGTAGGTATAAAATATAATTAAAAATAATTAACAAGTATACATAATTTTACTCATAAGAAAAGTGAATTTGTAAAGCAACAGATAAGGATATTTTTAAAAAGTCTGTTTAAAGATGAAACATGAATAGTTCAATAGCCATTTAGAGGCAGAAGTTCATATTGGAGTGAATAAAGGTCAGCAGGAAGAGAGGCTACACTTTTAACAGAAGTGTGTCCTAAGGCATGTGACAATTACAAAGTCACAGAACCGTGAACAGAGTTTAGAGACACCCCTGAATACAATGTCATTTAGTTTTCTTCCCAATAATGTCCAACATTTGCTGTAGTTTCATATTCTGAGTATCAGAACAATTTTTTCTATTCCAATTTGCTTTTATATTATGGCAAATCTTTGAAAAATATACATGAAAATTTATGATGAAAAAAATTGTGCTTTGTTGAACTAACAGATGCTGGATTTTCAAAAGAAATCTGAATCTGTGGAATCTAGATTGATGCGGTATAATACCTTGACATAATTTCTATTTTCAAAAATGTTAACATATATACTAAACAATGATAGTCTCAAAATGACTCTGCATTGCAACAACATAATTGTGTGATTTACACAAATACATACTGGTATTTATTTTTAAAAGCAATATATATGATTAAATGCATAAGAAAAGATATTTATGACAATGTACACAAAATGGCTTGCGGTCATTGTCATTAATGGCTTGAATTAAATTAACTATAGATAAACCAATTAAAATTAAACATGTTAAAAATGATTTACTTGCATTCCTCTTTCAAAACGAATTTCATAGTTGACTTGCAGCATAGTTGACTCACCAAGAATCAAAATTTGGAAAAGAGAGTGGTATTAGTAAAAGATTTGTTGTAATTACTATTCAGTGTCAAAATTCAATAAAAATTTAAAATGAAATGTACATGTATAAAATGTAACATTTATGTTGACTAAAATTTTATTGCAGTACAGCTTTCTTTCTACATAAATATACAGAGAAAATTTTTGGTTTGATTTAAATATTTTTTTTGTAAATGATACTTTTGTCACAAAAATTACAAATTTGCTTATGTATAATGGTTAATTACTCTATTTTCATTGATTATTTCATTTTCCTCATTTCATAGGACCTTAGATGTACAGCCAAACAGAGTAACCATTGGAGGTATCAAATCTCTAGACCAAGTCCTTCAAAGAAAAGGACAGGTGGAAAGCCATGATTTTGTGGGTTGCATAATGGAATTTGCAGTCAATGGACGTCCCTTAGAACCAAGCCAAGCATTGTCAGCTGAAGGCATCTTAGATCAGTATGTCATTCTTTGATAAGTATTAAAAAAACCCAGATTTTAGTTACGCTTTTTATAATTGTTGTAAATTGTAATTTTATTGTGCTATAAATCAGAAGTGAGTAATAATGGACTTCACACTGTTTATAGTCTCCCTCCTTTTTTTGCATTTATTTCTATAACTTCACTGTCAGATACCAGACTAGATGCCCTATCTATTGTTCATTATTTTTGTTTCTATTTAATTTTAGACCCATATTTTTCACCATGTTCCTTGATTTTAATTACAAGAGCTTCAAGAACATTTACACTTCTAGCATAGCTTATTAATGTTTCTTGCTCCAATTTTTTAAACCACTCATTTTTGTTCTACACAGCTTCCCTCAATATACATTCAAGATATAGGATGAACAAATAAGAAAAAATATATAAATAATGTACCTAGGGAAATCTTCAGTTCAAATGTATATATCACACACTTTTGTTAGAAAACAGAGAACATATGTGGTATTCTGATCTGCATAAAAATATGGGATAGGTGGGTGTATATATATGTGGCTCAATTGCAATTAAATTACTTTGTTTATTTAGGTGTCCTAGACTGGAAGGAACATGTGCTATTAACCCTTGTCAACATGGTGGCACATGTGTGGATCATTGGTCATGGCAACAGTGTATTTGTAAAGAAGGACTGACAGGAAAGCACTGTGAAAAATGTAAATATAAAATTTATTTCTTTTTTCTGATAATTGGCATTTTGATTTTATGTATGGAATGAGTACATAATGATTGGAAGGTTAAATATTATACAAGTAACCAACATATTTTAAAAAAAAAACAATGTACAGTTGCAGATATTTTATCTCTTTTATCTAGTTTTTTTATCCAAGTGCTTAACCTGATTATACTACATAAAATAAGATAAACTGTTATGCAATGAAACATAATTATATAATCTATTTTTCTTTATTTTAAAAAGTAAAAAAAAAGATTTTTCTTTTTTGTAACTGCATAGAAACATTATTTTCTGCATAGCTGAATTGTCTTTAAAATAATATCTATAATTTTTCATCAGGAAAAGGGTGGAATGCAAACTGTAGATGACAAGAATTTACTAATGAAATATCTGTATTTATTTTAGATCTTACAGCTGACACTGCCTTGTCCTTAGGGGGCAAAGGACGTCTTGACTATCATCTGAGGCAAAATAGAAAATGGGAATATATGATGAGATATTACATTGGAAATGCCATTATAGAGCCTAGAAATATGGATAGTCTGGAAGTTAAATTCCGGACCAGGAGTAAAAGTGGAGTATTAATCCATATTCAGGAAAACAGCAACTATACTACTGTGAAGGTAAATAGACTTGATTAGGCAGCTGGCTATGTAATGTTCTTTGTGTATTCTAAATTCATTCTAATTATTTTAGCTTAGAAATACCAGAACGTTGACTAGTGCTGGGCAGAGCTCCAGCTACTAAAACAGTTGAATGATTTGGCTTCTAATCAGTTTAGTCTTGACTCCATGTGCTAGGTATTTGAATGGCAGTTGGAACAATGTTAGACACATATATTCTTAATGAAACATTGCACGCTACAGTTTTAAAAAACATTTTCTTTTATTAAGTTTTCTTCCTTATTCAGATTCCTATAAAAACATCATGTTCAAATTTGGAATCTTTTAAGCATACCAACACCGAAGTCAAATTTCATATTGAACTTTGCCTTCAATAAAAGCATTTATATTGAATTCTAGTTAACCATCTATATCAATACACTGTAAAATGAATTGATGATTGATTAACAAGAGAAAGCAACGGATTCAGTCCTTAGTAATGGCTTCAGTCATATTTGTACCATATCTTTAAATTGTTCCTGCTGTGTGTTCAGATCACCTCTAAGCTAGTAAAAAAAGAAAAAGAAGACATTTGGCAATACTTTGCAAGAGAATTAGCATGTCTTCCTGTAGAAATCTCATTTCTACATAAAACTGAAATAAGCTGTCCATTCTGACTTATTTACATATTAGCTATCTCTGGAATGCAAAATTACTTTATATGCTTTTTGGTTCACTTTTATAATGAACGATGGAAGAGAATAATGTAATAACACTTTTCTTGTAAACAGAAGCTTACTGGTTTAAAAAACAGCAAATTTTTAAAATTATTTGATTTGGCCAAGGTACATATTTTTCCTTGTGCATCTCTCTCTCTCTCTCTCTCTCTCTCTCTCTCTCTCTCTCCCTCCCTCCCTCCCTCCTTCCCTCCCTCCCTGCCTTCCTCCCCCTCCCTCATCCCCCCTGTTTTAGTGTTCAGTGCACCATTTCATCATTTTGTTTAATTTTGTTTAATTTTCCAGACACTCAACAAAGAAAAGTTTTTAAAGTGTCTTTAAAAATGATGAAATGAGAATGCACAAAGGCCTTGTGGAACACATACCAATGTTTTTAGGGATCTTCATGTTCATGATGAGAAGTGCTAAAGACAGTTTTAAAATTTGTATAATGTTCTACATATGGATTCACATTTCTGTGGAAACAATATTTCTTCATAAATCTGAAATCAATACAATTTTGAGTAATAGCTATTACTGTACATATTTATAGAATGCATAATTACTTGAATTGCATAATGTTTGAGGAAAAATTGGAGTAGTTTGTCCTGCAGTGACTTATGTGATCACACTGAAAATTGCTGTAGCACTTAAACCATTGCACATACAGTCTATAGCAGGGCTGTCAAATTCTTGGCCTGTGGGCCGGATGCATCACACGCTGGCCACGCCCACACCTGGTTTAGCAAAGGGGGGGAAAGTCCCAATATGTCACGTGACACCACCGTGACAATGTGAGTTTGATATCTCTGGTCTGTAGGTGTTTAAATCAACATCATAAACTTCTACTTCTTAAACATTTCTCTATTTTTTAAACTGCAGATAAAAAATGGCAAAGTGCAGTATATTTCTGATGCTGGAGTAGGTGGAAAGGTGGAAAGAAGTATTCCTGAAGCTTATGTTTCTGATGGTCACTGGCATCTTCTGTTAATTGAAAAGAATGGTACATCCACAATAATCACTGTTGACAAGATGTATAGTAGAGACATTCTACATGTCACACAAGATTTTGGAGGACTAAATGTCTTGACAATTTCTCTTGGTGGTATCCCAATTAACCAGCTGTCTAGAAGCAGTGAACCAGGTAAGATGAAAAATAATAACATGAATGGTCAATCACAGATAAGGAATATAGTAATAATACAAACACAGAACCAGTAAATACAAGGCTATCTTAATTTAAAATAGCAGAGAGACTGAACACACTTCCAAAGTTTCATAGTCCATTTATGCATTATATAAGACTCCTAGTCTTTGCAGAATCTCTGTGGAAATTGAAATCCTGAAATGCACTGTTTCTGAATTTCATCATAACGATGTAACAGAAATAATTTAAACTTCTTATAGATCAAAAAAATGGGCAGAATTTATCCATTACTTTTTTTAGTTTTATAATGATGTAGAATAGTCAATAATGCACAGTCTTTTCAGCAACCATCTTCTCATAACTCATTTAACCAGAAGTATACATTGTAATTTTTAATTAGCATATATTAGTATAGTTGTTTAATCTTTTTTACTATGCTAAAACAGCTTATTTATTATTATATTTTTCCTTGTTTATTTTTAAATATATAGAAGAATTATTCAGATACTAAGGCTAACAAAACTGTATAGATGATGTTTTAGATTTATTTATATTAAAATTGTCTATTTTAAGAATTTTTACCATATGAGGAATTCGTTGTAATTTTATTCTTCTTTTTCACTGGGTACAATATGAATAATTAAATAAACAAGAACCTCAATTCTTATAAGGTGTGATGTGAATAAAAACAACTTTCCCTCTAACACTGGATATTTTAAAGATAACAGATTGGACAACCATTTGTCTGAAATGGTGCAGGGTAGTGATCGCCAACCCGTGGGCCACAGCCCACTGGTGGGCCGTGAGAAAATTTTGGTGGGCTGCAGAAAAATCTCACCCCTAGAGCACCCCCACAAAGCAATTAATCCAGGCTTCACAGAAACACAAGGCTGAAACACCCACATGGCCTGCAGGAACCCTCCTGCCCACTCACTTCTTACCCGGTAAACTTGCCTGGTAAATTGCTATTTTTCCTTTTTCCAACCATCATCTGTTCTGTTGTGCCAGGAGATTTAGATTAGCTAGGAAGCAGGAAATAGTTGGATTTCTTGCTTTCTAGCTAGTCTTTAGATGTTCCGCTCAGCACAGCCAACCTCCCTTAGGACTGAAGGTTTGTTTGCAAGCAAATTCAATGCAGACTCACAGCAAACAGATTTGAGAGACTGAGCTAGCCGATGGCAGATCGATAGATCACTGAATGATTCTGTGAGCAACTCAATCTGTCTTCCTGCTTTGCCTGATTTTGGGTAAAAGTTGCTCTTTTTTATAAAAAATTCAATATTTACATGCATGGTGTGTTGTGAGTTAATTTTGTGAATTGGCTTGCAAGCAAATTTTATGTGACAGACTGAGCTAGCCAATGGCAGATAGATAGATCTCTGAATGAATCTGTGATTCTGTGAGCAACTCAATCTGCCTGCTTTGCCTGATTTTGAGTAAAAGTTGCTCTTTTTTAATAAAAATTCAATATTTATATAAATATCTATAATATTTACATACAAGCCATGCCCAATCAGTCACATGACCACCAAGCCACACCCACAAATTAGCCCACAAAACCGGTTAGTGGTCCCCAGGATCTAAAATTATGAGTTTGGTGGTCCCTTAGGTCCAAAAGGTTAGCGCCTCCTGGTGTAGGGTTTCCTGCAGGGAGCTGGACAAGAAGTCCTCCATGGTCCCTTCCAACCCTTTTATTCTATACACATGTATTGATTAATCAAATTATAATTACTACTTTAACAGGCAATAAGGCTGTGGGATATTATTTTCAGTGTAATGGGTACTCCATGTTTAAAAGCTACAGAAACCTGCCTTGTGGATTCCATTTTTATACCATGTTGCCTTAATATTGAATTGCACTTCATATCTCATGCCAAAGATTTATAGAAAGGTATAACTGCATGAACTTGTATGTTCATAAATATCAGCAGAACAAATTAAGCAAAAGTTACAATTCAAGATATATACAGAAGAAAAACGAAGAAAAATGTTCTAGAGAATTTTCCTACTGCACAGTAAATATTACTTAGTATCCATCTCTTTAGACCACATTGCAAATCCCTAAAGTTCTTTGAAATACTTCTGAAACTTAGAAATATTATTCTTCATTTCAATCACAATTCAATCTTCAATTGAATGCCTTCAATAAAATAAACAGTATTCTTTACTAGTTTTATGCAGACTTAATAATACATGGCAGACATTGATTCAGTCGATGACATGTATCATCTATGTTCAGAAAGATTTAAAAAACATATAATACAATATTGTTTAATCTTCATGTCATATATGTGCATATATTACATAGTTTGTTGGGAAATTTAATAATCAATTGTATGTAGCTGTCATTGTGGACACTTCTATACAAGAACAGTTTTTTTCCCGAAAGCCATCACTCTGCTAAACAAATAATTCCCTCAACACTGTTCAACTATTTACAAAGTGTGCACTACTATTACTGTTAATCTTCTCATCACTCCTTATCACCCATCCCCTCCCACTTGTAACTTTGTCACTTGTATCCTTACGATTTATATTGACTGTTTCCTAGTATGATTTGATTATTGGGACCAGAGTAGGACACCTTTCTGCCAAAGTATATTCCCAGTTCAGTTCAGCTTCCTTTGCTTAACCTGTATTAGTGTTTGAGATAAAGACTACTCCATTTGGGTTGGCTAGTTGTGAGCTAATTAATTATATTTAGCCCTGTAGGCTCGCCAATCACAAAAGGCAACAGCAACAGCATAGCTTTATTATTTAAGTCCTAACATAATATGTACACCTGGTCACAAAGCCCCAGGTCACAGACTACTTCCAGCCTTGAGCCATTTAGAACAGAGCTGTGGATGTGGCAGGTGATGTGTGTACACATGCATCCCACTAGCACAAACAGTGGGGCAGTGTGTGTGCACATGCATCATTTGCACGAGCTGCTTGTGTAGTTGAAGCTGCACACACACATGCTTGTCAAAAATTCGTACAGAACCACCACCTCCTGCTCTCTGCCAAGCCAAAAAGTTTGGGGAACTCTGATCTAATGGGTATATCTTTAATACAATTCCAGTACAAACCATTAGACATATTCATGGCTGATCAGAATGAGGCAGGTCAAAACCAGGTGATTTGGTAAAATGATCACTAATGGCAAGCCACAAGAAGGAAACTTGAATCATTCCTTTTGTCAGGCATTGCCAGATTTATACTGAGTAGATGTTAAATGAGTAGCTGTTTTCCATTATGACCAATGGGATTTCAATCTTGTACAGTATCCTGGTGAATAGGGAGGGTTTCTTACTAAACCAAAGAGAAATATCAGTCTTAACTGAAGCCACTAGGAATGTGTTCTCTTCTATCATGTAAAAAATCAAGTATCAAGAAATACACCACAGACTAGCACTGGGAAGAGAAGCAAAAAGGGGGCTTGGAAAAGCAATTCAGATGCTGTGATTATATCTGCAAAGATCAGTTGATGCAGGCTGGGGTTTCCCTCAGACACTGTATATAAAAGTGAATCTACAATTCTCACTACAAGAATAAAGACCAGACTCACATGATCATACTTTGAAAGACTTAGCTTTGTAAAAATGGCTATAACATTGGGAAAGGACAAAAGGAAGAAAAAAAAAGGATAGTTAGCAGTAAAATGGATGAATCCAGTTATAGCAATGATGGGTGCATTGCTGGAAGATATGAAGGGCCAGGCTTGGAACACATCATCCTGAGAAAATCTAATTTTGTGGTCCCAAATGATGGCCACAAAAATGACTTGAAGGCCCATAATTATCATTACAGGAAAGGGTAAGCACAGAAAGTCAATTTAGAATAACAAATCTAAAAGAATTGTGTAACTTTACTATCTTCATTGGTTCACACTTTCACTGCAAATAGTGTTTATTTTCCCATGATCCTTGACCTCACATAATTTACAACTTGTGGGATGGGCAGAAAACCATTCCTGTATCATTATACAGTAGAACCAGGATGAATGGGCTACCACTATCTTAGATGAACTACAACAGATTCCAAGACATGAAATATATGTTTGTCTACACAACACAGCTACTTATGTTTAGATGATGCTGGAATCCTGTAGGATTATGATTCTGCATGCTTCTTAAGTTCTCACCCACACAGACATTCATCAACTACATCAATAAAACACAATTACTCACATTACTTTTCTTGGTTTAATATGCCCATATTTAAGAAAAATAAGTTTTATAATTTCAAATTTTCTGTCCTTTTCTACTGCCCTTGATTAAAATAAGCAACTCTGTAAGGATATTCATCCATTGCTCTGTTTGCACAGAAATTAAAGCTGATGGAAGTAAGATGCTAGAGGATTTAGCAATAGCACTAGACTTATATCCTGCTGCAGCCCTCCCTAACCAGTTTACAGAGTCAGCATATTGCCCCCAACAATCTGGATCTACATTTGACTAACCTCGGAAAGATGGAAGGCTGAGTCAACCTTGAGCGGGTGAGGATTGAACTCCTGGCAGTCAGCAGAATTAGCCTGCACTAACCACTATACTACCAGGGCTCCTGGTTCATTTAAATTGGGATACAGCTAATTGAAGGGAAATCAACAGCTGAACTGAAGAACTGAATTATGGGCTTTCCCCCCCTCATGTTATGTACTGCTCAGCAGAATTCTGACCAGAATTTTTCAAATTCCAAATAATGTACTTTATTACAAATTTACTGTCTTTTTGGAAGAGAACAGGTTTTTTTTCTTTTCTGTTCTCAGAAACATTTTCTTCAGATTCAACTTTTTCACAAAGTGTCCATTCATCAGAAAGGACACCTACAAAATAATGTTTACTTTTCAGTCCTAAAAAGAGTTTAATTATTCAGTGACATTGTATTCACACACAATGTATGTAAGTTATTATTGTTGTTCCTTCAAGTCAGTCTTGACCCTGGTAAATGTCTGGACAAGTCCCTGAAGTTTTCCTGGCACCACTTTTGCAAACAATTTGCCATTACCATTTTCCTAAAGTTGGCAGAAAATGACTGATGCAAAGTCGTGCAACTATCTTCTGTGCCTAAGTTACCCCACTGTCTTTAATCATTTACAGTACACCAATGTGACATACTGCATTACAAGAGCTTTAAATGAATTTTCATTCTTTTATTGCTTCTATGTACAATTGGATGCATAGGCTATCCAGTGTTCATTCAAGACAAATGGTTTAAAAACATTATCAAAAACTAAGGATCAATATGACTGGTACTTACTAAATAATAATTATTAATTATTTGTCTCAAACTGGTTTTTGTCCATTAAACATTGCCAAATAATTGTCCCAAAAATGAGCTTGTGAACAAAATTGCTTGTCTCATTTCAAGCTACAAACGAGAGAATTAATAAATAGGAAGTATATGCTTGGATTACTTTTTTCATTTTTATTGTAGCTAAGTTAAAACCAAAAAAAAAAAATCTTAGAAAAATAATGCATGTGATTTGAAGAATCAGGAAGGTGGTATTTTTCTTTCAAACCTGATATAGTTGCTTTAATACAATGGTGGAGCATGGTGGCTCACGTGGTTAGGATACTGGGTTGGAGGTTAGCAAGCCTACATTTGAGATGCAAGTGCTTCTATATGGCAGGGTGAAGTCTCATCATCCAGTCAAGCTCCTTAATAGAAACATGAAAGGAGCCACCATGCACATCCATGGGGCAATGGTGATATCACCAACTAATTCTTTCAATCAGGAATCACCTTAAAAGGTGTGTATGACACCAACAGGATGGGGATACAATAATAATCATCCAAATGCATTCTAATCCCTAAATGTAAAAGAAAAAATCGGATCCCAGCTATGAAACCAGCTGGGTGATTTGGGGCCTTTCTCAGTCCAATTCGCCTTACAGAGTTGTTGTGAGGAACACAGTAGGAGGGAAGTATGTGGGATATATTCATCACCTGGAGTTATTTGCAAAATAATAAAGGCATGATACAAACAAATAGAAAAAAAAGAGCATCCACAGTTTAATGAGTTTTTTCCCCATTTTATTCTGTTTGTAAATGTAAACCAGACCTATGGCCTGTTGGGTCATAATTCCAGAGATATTTCTTTACCGGGTTTCTCAATGCCTTCATAAGAGCTTCTAATGTAACTCTCTTCAGAGATGCATCTGCCTTGAAAATAACCAATGTTGAACTATATAGTGCAGGTAGTCCTCGACTTACTCTTGCCACATTTGTTAAGCGAATCACTGCAGTTGTTAATTTAATAAGATAGTTGTTAATTGAATGTGGTTTCTCCATTGACTTTGCCTGTCAGAAGGTCTCAAAAGATGATCACGTAACCCTGGGACACTGCAATTGTCATAAATGTGAGTCAATTACCAAGCATCTGAATGTAGAATGGGTGAACATGGGGATGCTGCAAAGGTCATAGGTGTGAAAAATGGTCATGACTCATCTTTTTCAGTGCCATTGTAAATTTGAATGGTCACTAAATGAACTGTTGTAAGTCAAGGAGATCAGTACAGGAAGGGTTTTATGACATTTTATATTATGTCATAAACTAATTTCTGACAAATGTTTAGGCCATAAAATGTTTTATAAAATTTGCCAAATATCAATTCTATAGGAGTTATGGGTTTCGGATTTTTGATGCATTCTGTAACACAACCCATTTGAGATACTTTGCTTCAAACTGTTTACCCTATGGTGCATTGTTTTGGCCATTAATGGTAACAGGAATCAGACTTTTAATTGTATATAGATTAAAAATAATTTTTGAGAGAGTGTAAATGTTTTTTGGATGGTACAAGATGCTGAGGGATCTACACTACTTATTTATTTATTTATTTGTTTATTATTTATTTATTTATTATATCCTGTTTTTATGTTTTGTATAAATAACTCAAAGTGGCAAACATACCTAATCTTATTTCTGCCTCCTGTTTTGGGGTTGGGCTGAGAGAGACAGATTGGCCCAATGCCACTTAGCTGGTTTTCATGGTTAAGGAAGGACTAGAACTCACTGTCTAGTTTCTAGCCTGGTGCCTTGACATAAGCCTTGATTATGCTATGTTACTGACTTTCTGTAAGTGCTAAATGTTCAAATTTGGTAGTGATTAAAGTTGTTCTGATCCCTACCTAATTGACATAAATAAAGAGCCAGTTTGGTTTAGTGGTTATGGCACCAGGCAAAAAATGGTAGACTTCAAGTCCTACTTTAGCCACAAAAGCCACAAAATCCAGCAGGGTATCTTCAGGCCAATCTCTCTCTCAGCCTAAGCCACCTCATAGAGTTTTTGTTGTAGAAAGAACAGGAAAACAATTATATCTTGGATATTTGCCACCTTGAGTTATGTGAGAAAATAATAAAGGTAGGAAATAAAGTTTATTTGACACATAGTAGGTTTATTTTTTTTTAGGATGTGACATATCAATCCCATTTGATGATTATTGCATTATAAGGTTATTTTTATCCATTAGATTGCCAATTACAATTTTTAAATTGGTTAAACTGCAACTTTCAAATCTATTTTTTTCTATTTTCTTAGATTTTGATGGATGCGTTGCCTTCTTGAAATATGGTGAAGAAAGCCTTCCCTTCACAGGACAACATAGCCTTGCTACCATATCTAAATCAGATTCCTCTGTGAAGATTGGCTGTCGTGGTCCCAACATTTGTGCCAGCAATCCTTGTAGAGGAGAACTAATGTGCATTAACCAGTGGTATACGTATGAATGTGTTCATCCTGGAGCTTGTGCATCTAACCCCTGTCAGAATGGAGGTACTTGTGAACCTGATGAAAGAGCTGGATTTATTTGCAGTTGTCCAGAATCACACACTGGAGCAACATGTGAAATACTAGTTGTGTGCCTTGGTGTCATATGTGCCCAGGGACATGTATGCAAGGCAGGAATAAATGGTGCCTATGTATGTATCCCTCAGCTCTATCCAGCTGAACTTTCTTTACCACTGTGGGCTGTTCCAGCCATAGTGTGCAGCTGTGCTACTTTGTTGGCATTGCTTGTGCTTAGCTTGATCCTGTGCAATCAGTGCAAAGGAAAGAAGGCAAAAGTTCCAAAAGAGGAGAAGAAAACAAAGGAAAAGAAAAAGAAGGGCAGTGAGAACGATGCGTTTGATGATCCTGATAATATCCCACCCTATGGTGATGATATGACCATCCGGAAGCAACCTGAAGGAAACCCAAAACCTGACATAATTGAAAGAGAAAATCCTTATCTCATATTTGATGAAACAGATATATCACACAACACAGAGACTATACCCAGTGCTCCTCTAGCTTCCCCAGAAGCAGAGATAGAACACTATGACATTGATAATGCAAGCAGTATAGCTCCTTCAGATGCAGACATCATTCAGCATTATAAGCAGTTCCGAAGTCATACTCCTAAATTTTCCATTCAGAGGCATAGTCCATTAGGATTTGCCAGACAGTCACCTATGCCCTTGGGAGCAAGTAGCTTAACCTACCAGCCTTCATATAGTCAAGGTCTAAGGACAACTTCACTAAATCATTCTGCTTGCCCTACACCAAACCATCTTTCTCGTCATAGTCCTGCTCCATTCTCCAAAGCATCCACTTTCTACAGAAATAGTCCAGCAAGGGAAATGCATCTTTCTATAAGAGAAGGGAGCCCTTTAGAAATGCACAATGATGTCTGCCAAACTGCTATCTTTAATTATCCCAGTAGACTAGGGAGAAGAAGCAAAAGTCCCCAAATGATGACCGGTCATAGTTCGAGGCCTGGAAGTCGCTTAAAGCAACCAATAGGACAAATTTCTCTCGAAAGTGGTCCTCCTGTAGGGCTTTCCATTGAAGAGGTAGAAAGACTTAACACTCCACGCCCTAGAAATCCGAGCATCTGCAGTGCTGATCATGGAAGATCTTCTTCTGAGGAAGACTGCAGAAGGCCTCTGTCAAGAACAAGAAATCCAGCTGATGGTATTCCAGCTCCAGAATCATCATCTGACAGTGATTCCCATGACTCTTTTACATGTTCTGAGATGGAGTATGATCGAGAAAAACCCATGGTGTATACTTCAAGAATGCCCAAACTTTCTCAAGTTAATGAATCAGATGCTGATGATGAAGACAATTATGGTGCTAGACTTAAGCCTAGGAGATATCCAGGCCGCAGAGGAGAAGGTGGTGGTCCTGTGGGTGCACAAGCACCTGCACCTGCATCCAGCATTAATGATACTTCCCCTTTAAAACTTGGACCACAAGGAGGGAACTTCAACTGGGACAACCTTTTGAACTGGGGCCCTGGATTTGGGCATTATGTAGATGTTTTTAAAGATTTAGCATCTCTTCCAGAAAAGACAGGAACAAATGTAAGTGAGGAGTGCAGAAATGGTACAACGCAACCAAAAGATGGAGAAGCTGAACAGTATGTATAGAACTTCGTACTGACATTATCAAAATACAAGTACATAAAATACTCAAGACATTGTGTCAGTGTAGATAAAAAAGGACACACTTTGTTTTAGCCAGGGCCAGTGGTTAGACACATTTAAAATAATCACAACTATGCTGCTGAGAAGGACAAATACTTGTTGTTGTTGTTTTATTTAATTACAGTTGGTTAAATTTGTTTCTATTGCATGCATTATATTTTCAAGCAAGATATCTTATATTTGGCATCTGGATCTTTATTCTTTATTTCTTGTTTGGTTTGTGATTTTTAAGTTAAGAATGATTAGCTCTAAAGATGATTGCAAAATGTTTTGTTGTGAGGGGCGTGTTTGTACACAAGTTGAATATGTTGTTTTGAAATGTAAAAATATCAACTATGTTGATTTGTTGAGAGAAGCAATTTTGCAGATGATGAATGATGGAATGAAATTATTGTATTCTTCCTGAAACTATATTTCCTATCCCTCGGTTGCTCAAATATGAATATTTCAAAGAATGATAAGCTTAAGCTTATTATTGATCTATGTTCAAGGGGTCCTGTTAACCAGTTCAAGCTCATGAGCACTTTAGGATTTCATTATTTTTGACAAGGATGTGTGAGAACTTCTGAATGATTTTTTTTCCTTGTTTCCCCAAATTGCAGTATTTTTAGCTTGTATGGAAACTGATATATAGTACATTATAAAATTGAACAAACAACAGAGTTTATCGAACAGATAATGTGGTTGAATGCAAAGTGAGAATAGAAAACTGAGCTCTTTTGGTTCCAAATTAATACCAACTTTGGCTTGACAAACCACCCTATTGATATTTCAATTCTGTCATCTGGACAAATGAGAAGATACTATAAGTAATAAAAATGATGACTCTAACTCACAGGAGGCATAAGTATTAAAAAGGCATATAGCACTATACTAAGTATTATTATGGTTATTATTCTAAGCACTGCTTCCTGCAGGATCTTTGAGTGATCTTTTTGTTACACTGCAGAGTATTATATGATAGAAGAATTTGAAATAAACATATTTATTAAAAGTATAAGTTGTTGCACTCTTGGAACAGGAGACCAGTTTTAAAAATGTACTCATAGTGCAGCCATAGAAGTGTCTACTCAAGATCAAGTTCCATCAAATTCAGCATGTATAAATTTGAAATCTGGGTTGTAATTTCACTTCCTATCCTGGGGGTGGGGGTGGGGTGGGGTTAAATTATCTGAACTTAATGAGATTTTTGAGTAGCTGTGTATGATTGCCCTATTAGTAATGCAATACAGATACTCTAGTTTGGAAGATATACATGTGGAATCAGCTGTGAACAGCAGAAATAACTTTTATCTTTAAAATGCTTTGTGAAAATATGATAGCACAGTCTCTATCTGATGCTATTTTATGTATTTTAAAGACAAAAGCAGAAAGTTATGAATATTTGCATGCAACATTCTTTATTTCTATGATACATATATGTATTTTGCTCAGGTATTCATAACTGAGTATGAAGTTTATCTTAACAAGTTTATTCTAAGAATTGATCATGTAATAAGGGGAATCCTAAATGTCACTTATAAAAGATAATATTTTTAAACATCTCTGTTTTAAATTTGGGGGATGTATACAATGCCCTTATGTTTCCATGAAGCTTCTATTATACTGTGTAAAAAATGTGAGTTTTTTGTGGAGTGGGTTGTTTCTTGTTAATATTTTTCTTCGTTTCTTTCTTTCTGCCTGTTTCTTAATCTAAATTCTGTTTTTGGTATCAGCATTTTCCTATACAGAATAGTTTTCTTGCTTTCAGGAAAAGTAAGAAAAATACTCTTTTTTACATTTGTTACTTCTGTAACATTCATTTTTTCACATTTTGATAAAGTTGTAACAGACCATATGCTTTCTAAGTGTACAATGCCAATAATAGAATTAAAATATTTATTTAAAATATATTGTGTGCAGTAATGGAAACAAGTGCTAATGCAATTTTACAATGCAAATATGGGACCTCTAGCATATTTAAAGAGCACTAAATTGTCATTTTGGCTAAACACCCAGAGACTTCTAGTTCTAATAACATGAGCTTCAGCCAATCACTGTCAGTCCTACAAAGAAGACAATGGAAAACCTTTGGGAAATCATGCCAATAAAACTGGAGGGACTAGTCCAGCAGTCACCAGGGAACAAGATTGACTCCAAGGCACCCAAAAATAAAATTTAGAAAGCCCAGAGAAGAATTCCAGACAGTCGGCTATTATCCACTCATTAGTGCAACATTTACATGCAAAGAATATTGGTGAATAGAAAGCAACTTTATATATACCACATTCTGGACCAATATCATGAACTGTGATGAGTCACCTGAAGGTACAAGAAATATATAAACTTTGAGCTGGACAAAACCATATCCTTTAAGTGAAAATTTCCAGTGGAAAGTAGAAAAGCAACCTTTCTTTGGATTCAGTCTAAATTATTTGAACATCTATCTAGTAGTTGAAATAATCTTTCAATAATATTAATGCATCAGATAAACCAATAGCAAATTTCTATCATATTTCTTAGCTGTGTCATCTGATATACAGTCATGTGAAAAAGAAAGTACACCCTCTTTGAGTTCTATGGTTTTACGTATGGCTTTATAAGAATCATTAGCAGGTAAATCATTAAAAGTAGGTAAATAAAATCTCAGATGAACAACAACATATGACATATTAAACCATGTCACCATTTATTTTACAAAAAGGATCTGCTAAGGATCAGATGATTTTTTTTCTATGTCCTGACACATAAAACCCTAGAACTCAAAAAGAGTGTACTTTCTTTTTCACATTACTGTATATGGTATATTGTAGTATACATTCATCACCAGTCCTGTTCAACTGCCTGACAAATAATGTGGCATCAGACAATGAGTCTAAACCCAAATTGTGATGTGTCATCTAATATAAATCCTGTTATCATGGTTGACCAGATGCAAGGTACTTGGTAGAACTCCTGTTGATGGTACATATCATTTTTATTTATCGATTCCTACTCAACCTTACTGGATCTAAAATTTAGTATTTATTTAGAACAAACCTTTAGTACATTTCTGGTGAAAGACTGTGCCTGCATAGAGTTTATACCACTAGCTGTAACAAATATTTGGCTAGCCAATGAATCTGCACCTGGTTTTTGAAAAGTTCAGGCATTTAGTGATTGTCAACTTCCTATATCTGACAGTATATAGTAGTGGATAAATTAAACAGCAGGATATTATATATTCTGGTAATAATTTATAAAGAAAAATATCTTATCAGGATGTTGTTGAACATTACTATGTCATTGAAAGCTGGTGAGACAAAACAGTGTGCAGTTACTGTATTTCTAAGTTTCTATGAAATGGTGGATAGATTAACTGATCTATTTGCCTGGGACTTGTCAGTGGAGGTTTTCAAGAATAGAATAGACAGCCATTTATTAAGGATGGAATGAGGTCTCCTGCCTTGAGGTATTAAATATCTGTTTTAAAAAGTTGCTGTTTGGATCAAGTATTGTCGTCATAATACTGATTGTACAATGAACAAATGTTTTTGAAATTAATCCTAGGTATCATAAGATTTACAGTGTTCTGGAGAAAATCATCAATTTATATCAATTTACTGTACTTTGTTACAGGAAAAATATTCATGTTAGTAATGACTATATGAAATGTGTTTCTGTTTTTACATTCACAATACATGTATGTATTTTTATCTTGACTTCATATGTGAACCAAACATATTTTTGCATTGAACTGCCCAATGAAGAGTGGAAATCCTAACAGTACTTGAAGAATGTATTTTTAGAGAGAATTTCTTTTAGAAAGATTTCTAGATCTGTATATAATAGCACTAACTTCAAAGATGAAGGGTAGACATATATGTGACTGCTAATTCCATCTGTTGTGAAAGTTTTCATCTGTTGCATTCAGTGCTCTCTAGTCTCAAATTTGCTTCCCAATGAGGAACATTTTACCCTAGAAATACATGATTTATTTAGTCTTCCTAACTCAAACTAATAGAGTTTTATAAGTTCAATTCCAATACTACATATGTTCAATATGAAGTATTAGACAATTCCCTCTTCTTGCATAAGCTTTGCTTATGTTCATAATTTTTCTTTTTCAGGCTATAAAGATACAATACAAAACAATAAAGATCAGTCTAAAAAGCTTTAAAAGTACAGCTTCCTAAAGTATCATTTATTATATAGTTAATTATAGTAAATATTAAATATCATGAAAGTAGGTTCATAATAGATCAAATGCATTAATGGTATTTTACAATTTATGCAAACAAGGCTAAACATTACAACTAAACATGACTCTAAAGAACAAACATTAGAAGACAGTCAAAGAAGAATGAACTTAAGTTAAAAAATAATTTAACAGATGAGGAGAACCTGACAGACTCATTTCTAATTTGCAGCCTACATTTTGTTTTCATCATGGCTTTAAACAAATATGAGAAAAATTCACCTATATTGAATGGCCTTGACAAATTGGTTTTGCATCCAAATTATATAATGATCATTTAAGAATAAAGGAGCGAGTAAGTTCCACAATGAAAAAATATATAGACATATTACAATGTATCTATTCTCATCTAGCATAACTCCAACATAAGTACCAGAATAGATTCCAAAATATTGTCCAAGGTTTTTTTTTTTTAAGAAATTGCCATTTTCCCCCTCAATTTTGCATTATACAGGCAGCAGATGGCAGCAGATGGCCAGCATTGCTTGAGCTTGAAAGCTAAGCTGGGTGAAGCAGGTTAGTAGTTGGACGGGAGGCAAATTGAGACTATTAGGCTGTAAACTGTGTGAAGAAAAGGGACAAAAAAAATCCCTAAACACATCTAGGATTACATCATAGAAAGTGCCAAACAACTTTCATATTATCACCTGGAAAACAACAGTATGAATTCATTAAATCAGTATAGTTGAGTTTTATTGAAAGGAACCTAACTTTACGATTTCTAATATGTCTTTTTCAAGAGGTCTCCCTGGTACATAGTTCTATGAGAAAACGTAAGAAAGTCAGTTAAGAAAATCAGGGCAGATGTGGGTTTCAACAGAAAACTTAGTTTTTGGTTGTTTATATGTTCAGGTAGCAATAGTTCACTTCCCATCCATGCTTTCTTTTTTATGGCTTCTTCCTCTGGACACCAAGATTTCTAAGAGAAAACTAGAATCATGCCAAACAATGTCAAATAGCTAAAAGACAGTTTATTTAATTACGTATCCCATACAAAGTGAATGAGCTTATCCATGAAGACGCATTTTATCACCAAAGAGATACATTCCCATTATTGAGGTAAAGAAGACAAAATGATTCACGGGTGCCATCCATTGCTGACTAGAATTAGAAAATAATTTTGTGTATGTAGAAGTCTCCTCATCACTTTTTTCCAAAACCAAACACTACTTTGAAGGTTAGCATAATGCTATTATACTGTGGTTCTTTTGTTTCTTTTATCCAATTTTTGTACTATTTCTTACATCCAGGAGATCAATATTAAGCCATATATTGATAAGCTATATCAAATATACTTTTTTCTCTATTATTTTATGCAGCTTGGTATTTAACATTCACTCTTCTAAATACAAACTTGGTAGGACTGGGAAGTAACCCTGTAATCCTCAAGGGTAACAATAGCAGGGAAGAATGTTTTAATCATAACACTGCATGTTCCTTGTTACTGCTCCAAATTATTTTTTATATCTTGTGTTAGTTTCTGCCCTTCAGATCTATATTTTTTAAATACAAGTGCAAAGGATTACAAATAATATATATGCTTGCATGTATATCTGTATTCTTTGTGTAGTAAAAGCTTTTAAATATAATTTTATGGTGTCCTGTTTTGGAGGGAAAAAATCCTCATTTTTCTTCCTTATTTTCTCCTTTTCTATAAAAAACAATCTAGTGGAGCACAAGTTTCCAAGGCCCTAAATAACTGAGTCTGACAAGGTGGTTGTTTTTTTTCAGTGCAACTGAAGTTTTCTTTGCTTCATGATTTTAGTTGCTTCTGTTTTGACTTTATGATTTCCCATGATAGCTGTAATTGGATACACACTAGGCAATTTGTTGCGTTTCAAATGACATTTAATGCTAAAAAGAAGCCAGCAACAAAAGACAGCAAGTGCATCAGAAAACAAGATCCTTTTCATTCCAACTATGACATAATTGAATCTACAGTTATCTAAGTGATATAATGTATTCTGTGTTACTCTCTGCCTCCAATTTCAATAGTCAGTAGCTATCATTAGCTAAAGCAGTTTAATATGTTCTTTTTTACTAAATAATAAATTTTATTCACAGAAGATAGTTGCTATCATATAATCACTGGTTCAAGTAAAAATCATGCAACTGATCCAGAAATTAAAGGCAAACCAGTGTAGTACATGTTTCCTACATTATAGCAGTAGGAGAGAGGAAGGCAAGGACATTTTGTGAATTTATTAAACATAATAGCTCTTCAGACATTTCCCAAATTTAAGCAACTGTTTCAAATGGTTTCAGAACATCAATTTTCTGAAAGATAAATATATGTACATCAAATATAATTAGTGCCATCAAACTAGATCTAATATCTGATAACTGAATGGACAAATACTTTCTCAACTTGCCTTTGGTTAAAAAAATGTAGCTCTTGCAGGGTAGTCCAATAAATACTTTGAGCCCATTCATATACTTTACCTAGTATTTCACTTTTTCAATTTCCCAGGGACATTTGCAGCAGTGGTCTCTCACTTCAAAGGAGATATGACCTAAGCACCAGAGCTCATTATAACAACATTGCCAAAAAGGGATTAAGAGTTGTAAATCTAATCTTATGAAGCTTCTCCTCCAGAAATATTGAATTGCTAACTAGAGCATACAAAACTTTTGGTAGACCAATACTTGAATGCAGCTCACCAGTCTGGAATTTGCACTGTATATCAGACATTAATACAATTGAGTGAGTCCAGAAGTATTTCACAAGAAGAGAACTACACTCCTTTGCTTGCAACAGAATACCCCATATCACCAGCCTTGAGATTTTGGGCTTGGACAACCTTGAACTACACTGCTTAGTTTAGACTTAAGTGTAACACACAAAATTATCTGCTACAATGTCCTACTAGTCAATGACTACTTCAGCTTCAACCACAACAAAACAAGAGCACATACCAGATACAAACTTAATGTAAACTACTCCAAACTTGATTGAAGAAAGTATGACTTCAGCAACAAGGAGGTCAATGCCTGGAATGCACTACCTGACTGTTGTTAAATCCTCTAACCCCCACTCCTTTAACCTCAAACTATTCACTATTGACCTCACCCCATTCCTAAGAGATCTGTAAGGGACATGCATAAGTACACAATCACACCTACTGTCCCTGTCCTATTGTCTCTATTTGTTCATACCTATTTCCTGTATTCTTACTCATGTTTATACTTATACCTATTATCTTGTAAGCGATTGACAAATCAAATAAATAAAATCAAATAATAAATAAATATGAGTCTGATTAGGCAAAGTTCCATTCCTTTTCAGCACATTGACAGGAATGATTGTTCAGTTACTAAGTTATGTCTACTGTTCTGAAAACTCTCTACTTCTCTCAAGCTCGTCAAACTTGACTGCTAATTTTTTTGTCGAAAGATTGTATATTTCTGTTTGTTAATCATAATCTCAACACAGTAGTCAGTCTTTACTTGATCCATGTTTGACTGATTAATTGATTGATTGTTTTTTTTCTTATACTCTATGGTATTGTCTACCGCCATATGCATTACTCAAAAGTATGTTTCTTTCCCCGTTTTTTAAGAGTCTACTTTCACAACTATGAATTATTGTTATTTCTCTAATTATTCTGGGCTGTGATAAAAATAGTTCTATTTTCTATCAACCTGCATACATTTTCAATTAATATTATATTTATATATTCTGGACACAAAAGAAACCATTCTTAATTATTTCTTAAGATTTATTGACATCTTTGTTTTTTAACATTTAACAGTAACCCATTTTTATTTTTATAATAATCTTTTATAACATGTTTTAACTTTCAACTAATGGTGTCATCTGCATGGATTGTTTTCTTAACATGTAGACTTCCAGTTTTGAATAGAATTCTGCTGTCTTTTAATATATTTGTTGGATAAATTAATTAGGTGTGGAAACAACATGTATCCTTATTTTATGCCTTTTGGTGTTCATCCATGTTCAATTTTTGTATTAGTTTCTTGTACAGTATAAAGACTTCAAAAACATAATTAAATATATTTCATGTATCATATAAAACTGAATACAGTACTTCCCAGAGTGGTCTTACAGCAAATAGGACCATAGCTCAGAAATATGTATATATGGTATTTCTTTTTCACATCATATTTGTAGACTGTTTGGTGGATATCCTTTGGTGCATATTTTCTATAAATAATTTTTCAGTCTTGCATCAAATGATAAAGTTGTACCTATTAGTCTGATAAGTTATTTACAATCACCATGCACCTTTCATTCATTGAACTGACACTTTTGGTTTTCCCACAATTAAAAATATTAATATTTAGTATAAATTGGGCTGGAGAGAAGAATTGCCAATTTCCAAGTCACTGTTTTTTAATAATTTGTTTTAAATATTGAATGAATAATCAAATAAGCATCTAAGAAAAATTCTAGTCAAAATCTGAATAAAATGCATCAGAATAAGAAAAAACTTTTGTAGAATTATTGCAAACCAATGAGCATTATTTAATTATTCAGAATGTATGTGTTGGCTTATTATTTATAGAATTTAGATTATCAGAATATCTCAAACTTTTTGGAAAAATACGATTATTTAAAGATTCATGACAAGGCCAAGTTATATAAAGTTCCCTTTTTAAATCAATTTATAATATTCTAATGTTCATTCTCTTGGGAAATTTCTATAGAATAAGGTACATAAATTGTACATGAATCTCAGTACTAAGAACTGTTTGCAAAGATATAAGTTTTGCAGAGATAAAACGAAAGGTTTAATGTAAATTAAATATAGGCATATTAGCTTTTATTTTTTATTAATAATTTTTATTACTAGTCTTAATTTTCTAAACATTGCTTAAAATTTGTTATTATGAGTAGAGTGATGAGAATATAAATACTATATTTGTGTAAAAATTAAAATGTATATAATTTGTGGTGTTAAAATATGTATGTGTGTAGTACTCAGGCATGTTTGATATTTAAAATGTGTGTTGAAGAATCTTGTATTTAAAAATATGTAGCAAGGAAACAATATAAATTGAAAAGGTATTAATAAATGGATAATGATTCTTAAAAAAAAGTATATCCCTAAATACAGAAACAAAATAATTCTTCAATAATATGGATGCCAAATTTGAATAAATTTATTCTGATTCATGTACTCTTTCCCTTGACCAAATCAGTAAACCATAGATAGGCCTTAGTCAGTTAAAATGTTTGCTTGGAACATGATATCAAAACGTATTTTAACTACAGTAGGATCTCTCTCGTTATAATTGTTTCTTCAAATAATTTTGGTTTCCTAATCAAGTTTTCTGCTAAATCTGTGCAGTTTCAAGGCAATTAATCTAAATAATGCTGCGATTATAAGATCACTCAAAGGGAGTGTGTTTGGGGGTTTGCAGTGGCACTTAGCTCTTGAAAGTATGAAAGACTCTGTGTTTCCACAGCTGCAGCCTGCTATAAAAGATGCTGTGCCATTCTTTTATTCCTCTTGCTGGAAAAAATAAATTGCATCCAAGTGACCTAGATTTCTACTAGGGACCTTGTTTCTTGATTATCATGATCTCATGACTAGACAGAAGCAAGATTCAAATTGCCTACTGAGCACATTTACTTTTATTAGGGGGGGTGGGGTGGGGGATGTTCTCAAAGTTTGCCAAGATTGCAAACTGATACAGCAAACTAAAGTCAGCAAGAAAAAGAAAACCACACACACAGATTCCAGAGTGAAGCCGCCGTAAATCAAACCATTAAACTACATGTGGTCAAATGCTTGTTTCATGACTACTTTGTCTCATCTTACAAACTCCTCTCCCTCCCTCCCACCATCCACTGCATGAACACTGAAAAAAATAAGTATTTTGAAATCTTTTGGGATATTCAAAAAGGGAAAGAATGAAAAAATAATGGAATATAATATAATCCAGAAGTATTTCTTTGAGCCTTTTTTGACATACTTGTCTTTATTATTGTGTAGACTGCTAAGAATCATTGTATAGAAGTTGCCCCTAAAGTGGTTTCCTATATTTATAAAATAATTTATAGCAAAATTTAGCCCACTGAATTGAATCCCTTGTTCAGGCCAAGAATCACAAGAAATAAAGGATTGAAAGCTAACTCCACCATTTGAGTTACATGATGAAACTGGTCTTGTGCATTGGGAAATATTTTTTATTTCTCCTAATGTTTGGTGTGAACCTATCTGCCTATTATCTAATTTTATTATTTATTAAGTTTGAATACTAGTCAATTATAACTGACTTTGGGCAGCTCACAACAATAAATAACATAAAACACCAGAATACAAAAATTAACCAAACAAATTACAAAAATAACTACAAAATAATCATAAGAGGGCAATTCAACAACAAAGAAAATATAAAATATCACAAACAGGATGATGATGATGATGATGCAGTCCAAGGCCTGGGTAAATAGCCAAATTTTCCAGACTTTTATCTGAATGGGACCCATATGGATCTCAGATGAGACCTCATTCCAGGAAGCTAGTATTGCTATGAAGATGCACTTCTGGATACCAAAAGACAACACTTGTTAATTGAAACATACTTACTTTGTCAGATCATACAGAACAAGCAGAAACCAAAGAATCAGGAGATCCTCTAAACAGTTTTGTCCCATGTCACGCAGTATTTTGCAGTAGATACGCATCATATCTGGAAGGTGGCCTATTATTCTGTGTTCTAGAGAATTAGGTTTCAAGTTTCTTTTAGGTGACTTACTTGTACATATCTCAAGATGCTACCATATTACCTTCATTCTTTTTAATCTTACAGTTTAATATTTCCATTTATTTCATTCTTTTTTCTTATGTATTAATTTCCAGGCTCTTGCTGCCCTTCCCTGGACCTGCTCCAATTTCTTTGATAAACTGTTCAAGATGGGATCTTGCCAACTGGAGTAAAGCAGAGCTATTATTTCTCATGATTTCTGTTGATGCAGCTTAAAACTGCATTCTCCTCTTTTCTTCTTTTAGCTACATTACTTATGCTAATGTACATTCCAAGTTTGTTTTCACAAGAACTGTTAACAAGCTAAATATTAGAAGAGGCATTTCATTCAAACTGCTTCATTTATAGAAATGTATATGGATTCAGAAATGCAAAATGTATCGTTTTGTAAATTCAGTTCAGGACATCCTTGCTAAGTGACCACAATTGGGATTGGCAATTACATTGTTAAGCATTACAGTTGTTATGCAGTTTTCAACACTGTTGTAACTATAATGATTGCTAAACAAGGCAAACAGTAACTACCTATTTAGCACTTAATTGTTAAAAGATTTTGAAAGATGCAGATACATAGTTTCTCTGTACTTCTTTAGTCTTTCACATCTTCAATGTCATTGTATTCAGACAGGTAGTTTGAAGAAGAACTATCTTCATGGTCAAATAAATGAAATTATAGTTCCCCTTAAATATTATTGCCTTAGAATAACAAAGTTGAAATGGGATAGAATTGCAGGAAGTCTGCATGGCCATCTTCCTACCCATTTTGTTCTAATAAAAACTGCATCATCTTTGAAGATGGTTTATGTGTCTTTATAAAATAAGGGACACATTAAGAATGTAAACAATAGAAGTCGAGGAAATCTGCTATGTGTTATACAAATGTATGTAATATGTTATTAATCCTCAAGTTTTGACCACTTGTTTACAGAATGTCCAAAATTATGACAACGCTGAAAAAAAAATCACTGAAAAAAAGTTACTTGCAATCGGATCTCACATTTACAACTATCACAGTGTTTCTGTGGTCAGGTAACTTGCACTTGGCAACCAGTTTACATGTTACAGTTTATGTTGCAGTCATGTAATTGCCACTATCAGCAAACTCAATGAAAAAGCCAGCAGTGAAGATCACAAGTTATGATCATGTTATGCACTCCTTAAATACTGTAGTTATTTCCTTAACAATCATAAGCAAAAAGGTTTGTAAAATCAGATGCAGTCACATGATGCCTGGCTTAATGACTGCACATTTAATAATAAGTTTTCTAATTTCAATGTCAACCACTACCTGTACATTTTTAACACATTCACCTTATTCATGTAGAAGAAACAGAATGTGTATCTTCTCTGACCTTGTCCTTGCAATGCAGAATCCTCACTGTGAGGGTTAAAGTCTGTGGTTGTATTGTAATCTTACTTGACAGATGCAGTTCAAAAACTTTGCATGATTGGGAAATGTAGGGCAATCAAGATGCTTGATGTCATGAATGCCTGTAACTACATTCAGCTTAAGAGGATTACACATTAGTTTCTGGACTTCCCATCCCTAAGGGAAGGGGACTACAATGCAGCAGGATGGGCCTTCTGCATTGTATATATTTCTTCAACTCTGTATGTTTTGGAATCTAAATTTCTGAAAAAGCAAAGCAGTGAAGTATAATTAAATGGAAAGTCTAATCAGCACTCTCTATTTTCAATTAGTGAAGGAAAGATGATTATATTGTACTTAAAAGATTATGTATGATTAGGCAGTCAATGTAACACTATATTGCACAGAAATCTGATTGTCTGACATAATCCTAAAACACATCAGGAATATTATGTAGTTCTTAAAAGGTACATTTTTGCATGTATAAAGGCAATTAATTTTGTATTTTTGGAACAAATTGACACATGGAAATCTGTTCAGTAGAAGAGAAACCAGTTAAGAATCTAGTGCAGACCAATTCAGAATGCATCCTGCTGTTTTATTGGCAAAGAACTATAGTATGTGTGTTTTCTTTTGCTTTAACAATGGGCTTATAGCCTAAGTGTAAAGATTCAATTTGTATTACAAGGAAGAATCAACAGGCCAGACTGTAAGCCCCTAAAAAAAACTCAAACTCAAAATATGAATGCTAAACTATTAAATTTTTAAAACTGAGTCAATTTTGAACAATGTATCACTTTAATCTGGGTCCAATTCATATGATATAATTAATTGGAAGACTAATATTAATAAACAATGTTAATGTTAACGGATTTTTTTTATGTTACAGAAGACCAAGCAGCCTGCAAGTCATGTCCATGTTTATTATGATGCAGTAATTGGCTCCTTCAGAATCACTGTAGAATTTAAATTTTTTTTCTTTTTTTAATAGATCAAATCAGGACTCAACATTATTATTTTATCAAATCAGTAAAACAAACAAACAAAGTGAAACAAAACAGTAGCATCCTAACAACAACAAAAAAGAACAAAATAGTGTGCAAAAAAAGAAGAAAAAGTGATAAATTAAATTTTACATTTAACATGTGGGATCCATCCTGGCTGGATGCTGAAAGAAAATAAAAAGTAGTAAATTCTCCTTCACTTTTTCACACACACAAACACACGCACAATAGAAGAAAGAAGAAAAAGCAGTCAACAGATTGAGTTAAATATTACACTAATCTTCAAAACCTTCTGTTAATCTTCCACAAATGGTTTCCAATTTCTTATAAAGCTTCTAGTTCATTATCTCTAATCAAAGAGTTAATTTCACCATCTCTCCTAATTCAGTGAATTTCAAAATTCGTTCTTCAACAATCAGCATCTCTTTTTCTTTCCAGTGTTTGGCAAGTACAATCCTCGCAGCCATCACTATGTGAAGGAATTTCACTCCTAATTATAATGGCTTGTCCATTATACCTAAAAGTAAAGCTTCTTTAATATTTGAATCTTAAATATTTTTTACATTGGCATGCTACGTTTATCTAGTATGTTTTCACATACTGCAAGATTACCACATATGATAAAATGAACCTGGATTTTGACTACATTTCTAGCACTTATTAGAAATCCCTATATACATTTTCTCTAGTCTATCTGGGTCAAGTAAAATACATCATTTTATAAAAGTTTTCTTTCAAACTATAATTTAATGTAAATTTTAGTCCATTCTCCCATTTATCTAACATTATATTATACTCAAAAAAATTTGTCCATTTCCCTCTTAACATATTCATCTTCTATTCATCTTGTAACATTTTATATACTTTAGAAATCAATCTCCAGAATATAAATTATTATTTAGTCACATTTAGTTTCTATGAAAATAAAACTTTTTCTTTATCAAATTTAAATCTTTTAAAAATTCTGTAATAATTAAATCAATCACATGCAAATCATTCACTTTCTAATTGCTGTCTTGTATTTATCATAAATCCCGCTTTTTGAAATATCAACAAGTCTCTTTTTTTTCTTAAAAGAGTTCCAGCAAAATTGATCTTTGGTATTTCCTTTTTACCTTCTGTATAAATAGAAATGTGTAGGAAAAGGATTTATATAGAAACTATTTTTTTCTTAAGAAAAGGAGAATTTAGTTTACCTCCATGGTCTTTAAGATAGCTGTTGTTGTCACAAAAAAATATGCATATTTGTCACTCTTAAGCAATTTTCAATAGTCTGTTACTATGTTACAAGCAACAATTGGTGATTTATACATGATTATATGTGGATTTGCTTGAGACAGCTAGGCAATAGAGGCAGCTATTTCAGTCATCCACAAGAAATTGATAACCAAGAGTTAAAAAAAAACAGGAGTCAAGGTAAGGTATCTTTAAAATAATGAAATGTGATTTTATGACACAAGTTCCAGCATGAGGGACAGTTTTGGGCCTAGGCAATCTAGGCATCATATTTTAGTGGTCCCAAAATTTGGAAGATTTCCAAAATATCTATATAGGTATAGAATCCGATAATCTGTTTTTAAAAGACACCCGCAAAGTTGATGGAATGGTAGTGAGGAGTTCATAAACTTGTTGTAAATCACACACAGACACAGACACAAATATTACTTTAGCTATGGACCTTTAGGAAGCTGATATTATTACTAAAGCAAGACAAAGGTCTTATAGGGAGATATTGAACAAGAAAGTCATATACATATCAGTTTATCAAAGTGGTATACAAAAAAATTGTAATAGCACACTGAATTGCTGAATTGTTACCATTTGACAACAGCAGGTACTAATGTGATTAAAATAATTTATTTTGATTTACAGAAGGTGGAAATGTCAAAGAAAAGGAAAAATGTTCTTCAAATTGAATGATAAGTCAAACCATAAGAAGCGCCAGTATATAACTTTGTCTAGAGGGTTAATATGTATCAAGCTGGATGTTATCTCTCACCTGTGCCCACGAGGTGAGAGTCCAAGTTTCCAAAGGAATATAAACAAGCAGACAAGACCGGTAACGACAGGGTTAAATTTCTTTCGTTGGAGAAGTCCTTGGCAGTCTCCCACGAGCTGCCTGCCAAGTCCGATAATAAAGCAAGAACATAAATCACAGGCAAATGCCACACACAGAATTTGTCGAAGCTTCTATCCAAAATTAACAAGTTGTCCCGAATGAGAATCCAGAGCTAACACGCCCACTTTTATTCCCTGAGGGGCATGTCAGTCTCTCATCTCAGTCCCTGATTTGTCCTTTCCTTCTACGTTGCATCTCATGCCTATGCCTGCATCTTTGCCTCGCATCAAACCAACATTCCTCAGTTTGATCTTCAGCCAGAGGTTCCGCTATGCTCTCCTGATTATCTGCCGACACCTGAGGCACAACCAGGGAGGAAGATCCTGGGGAGGAAGGCAATTCCAAATCCTCCAGCAAAGCAGGCTCAAACCTCAGAGCCAAATCCTCCTCTTCCTCATGGCTCAAGTCTGTGTCCTCCAGCAAAGCAGGCTCAAACCTCAAGGCCAAATCCTCCTCTTCCTCATTGCTCAAGTCTGTGTCTTCTAACAGAGCAGGCTCAAACCTCCGAGTCACAACACTGGATATGGTATTAGGTGTGGTATTGCAACACTAATGTAAAAGAGACAGAGTTTGCATCACAATCTTGCAATGCACATTTCATCATTTTCTTCCTATCTCCCTGTGGATTCCCAGGCTATAAGAATCTATTTTATTTCTTATTTATAAAATGTCTGTCTTTCATTCTGTTCATAAGGTATAAAAGAAATACATTTAAAATCTTATAAAATTCTTAAGATTACTATTATCACTATTAAAACTAACTGAAACGGAATAGGCCTTGACTTCTTTCCTGAAAGTAGAAAACATGCAGCTCCCAAGGGAATGTTTTTCATTGCTTGGGGACAATACAGTTGTGCTCAATGAATAAATACCAGAAATCAAGAGGATTTTTTTTTAAAAAAAAAACTATTTTAGTGATGTTAATGTCCAGAATGGTTCACCTCAAGAATGAAACTGACACTTTAATTTGGAAAGAATTAACAACTTTTCTGTAAGTGTTCCAACAAAATAATAATATGTATTTTCTTGAGGAATAATACATTTAAGGAGTAGGACCAGTAATATTAGTAGTCATCTTTGTGATTTAGGATTAAATTAGTGTTGTGCAGAAAAAAAATATTAATCTTGAACCTTGGTGGCACAGTATTTAGAATGGAGTACTGCTGGCTTCCTTCAATTTGGCAGTTTGAATCTTACCAGACTCAAGGTTGACTCAGCCTTCCATCCTTCTGAGGTCCGTAAAATAAGGACCCAACTTGCTGTGGCAATATGCTGACTCTGTAAACCACTTAGAGAGGGCTATAAAGCACTGTGAAGCAGTATATAAGTCTAAGTTCTATTGCTATTGCCAGTGAAAGAAAATTTGTTTCTTTCAAAGAAGAAAGAAATTTCACTAAAATTCTCATGAAAAGTAATATTCAAGGATTTGTTTAAAAAGTGAACTGTAGCTTTTCTACAGTTTACAGTTTTTACTTTCTGTCTTTTAGGAAAGATGCAAGATAACTGTCATAATTTGTTTTGTATTTGCTTTATTTTTATAATGAGAAGTATAGGCAGGGTGCTTTCTGAAATTAATTCTGTAGTACTATGATTGCATATCAGCATTATAGATATTGTTATAGAAAGAACAAGATGTGCATGTTAGAGAGAATTTAAATACTTGAGAATTTGTGCATACATTGAATTATCATCTCAACCAAACTCAAAGGAAGTTATACAGTACACATTTTCATGGATATTGCTTATTGGTGAAAAAACTTCCAGAAGCTCTATACAAAACAATGAATATGTACTGATAGTTTGCTAGCCATATTCCTAATTGAATATCTACTATAAAGATGCTAACAAAATGTAAACACCAGCACATATTTATAATCTTAAATAGTGCTATGAAGACATAACTTCACTAATTAAGTAAAACTATCTTCTACATCTTTCTCAAAAACAACAAAAACTCCAGCATTTAACCCACCAGTATTTTTTCCTGGGAAGCTTCTTTGCTTAGCATTTAATTGCTGTTTATTATACCCTTTCAGGGTTTCTTCTTCTTTTTAAGCTCTCATTTTGTGGTAAAGCTATGATTTATCTCCATTACTTCCCTATGGGAACTTTATGAGTCTATTCCTCTGTCCAGAGTAAACAATGTGCAAATTACCCTCTCAATCCAATGTATTTGATTGCTGTGCTAGTTGAACTTAATTCTGCTACACTGATAATCCAATTTTGATAAAATAAAGTCAATATTACAATAGGAAATACTTTACCTAGTACAAAGGGATACTAATTATATTCCAGAATTTAACCCTAAAATATTTCAGCATGACAGATATTCAATATAAAAAATAATTATTATTATAACAAATGATATAATGTAATGATGACTACATCATCCCCTGGTTGGTTAGAGTTAGGATAGTAACTAAAACATATGTAGTATCCTATCTCATTTTACTATGGCATCAGATGCCAATCTTTGTTGTAGCAGCAAGTTTGGAATTTCACAACGTAGGCTTATTTTTTATATCTGGCAAGCAGGGCAAATTTCAATGTTTTCCTTCCTTCCTTCTGTCAATCTTGGTTTTCCTTGTGATGTTGGATAAATATTGCTCTGATTAAAATCAGGCAAATATTTTTGGTTGTATGTAATAGGTAATGTAAAGTACATATGCAATGCTTTAACTGAACATTTAAACTTCACACAGAGAAAGAATTTCATCTGGATTCAGAGTTTCAAAGAAGCACAATAGCACTTAGACTTATATACTGCTTTACAGTGCTTTATAGCCCTTTCTAAGAGGTATGCAGAGTCAGTTCTCATTTTAACCACCTTGGAAGGATGGAAGGCTGAGTCAACCCTGAGCCTGGTGGGATTTGAACTGCCAAATTGTAGGCAGCTGGTTGCAGAAGTAGCTTGCAATACTGCACTCTAACCAGTGTGCCACAGAGGCTCCTGGTTCTTGTCTACTCCTAATAATAATGGTTCTTGTCAGTGCTCCTTGCCCTACTTGCTTTTCATGTGAAAGAGACATTTTTCAACAATTTTAAAATCCAAGTAAAGAAAAGATAGAAAGATACTTTAGAAGGCTAACCTTCTAAAGGCTAGTTTCTGTGATGCTTTTTTGAAGACAAGTATCTCACTTCAGTAACATTTAGTGATAGCAAAGTCATGTGTAAAGCAAAAAAAATTCTTCAACTAAAAGCAGATCCCTTGGCAATATATCTAGGCTGGTGTTTAAAGTATTATTTTAGTAGCTTAAATACCAAATTCAAGAGATACAGTATATTGTTCAATAAAGGGAAGGAGTACTCTTGAGTTTCCAGGGTTTTTGGTATTAATAAGTTAATAGTTGTTGGGCAAGAGAAACAGAATTCTTGGATAGATATTTTTAGTATTACAAGCTTTTCTTGTCCTCTTTCCTCTTTGTATTCAATCTAGACAACACTATAAATTTTGAATTGTATTTTTCTATGGGGCACAGCACAGAGGTAACACAGGCAGTTCAAACCACCCCTTTATTGCTCCAAATTTACCCACATGCTCCCACGTTCTGGCAAGTCCCAGAGCAAAGTGATCTCTCACTCACACACACACACTCACTCATATACACACCTCAAGCAGACGCTGGCTGCAAATAGTCCAGCCCAACATTATGAGCACCATGGCAGCAAACAAGAAATCCAGAAAGAATGCAAGGAATCCAGGAAAGCTCAAACATCGGCACTCCAGGAATTGAGTGTTTGTTTCCAATAAAGGCCCCTCCCCACAGTGTTTCAAGTCTCAGTCTTGTGAGAGACTGAGGTATACCTTGTGAAGACGGGCAGTGCACTTTCCTCCTGAGTAGTCATGTCACTCTGCACTTTTCTTGCCTTCTCACCTTCTCTCCTCTCTTCGTGCTCGAGGATCATGAGGGGTTGGCCCTTGCTCATTACCTGAGCTATGTCTCTCATGTTCACTGTTAGCCTCTCTTGGTCATCCTGCCCCCCTTTCTCCTTGCCTATAAGCCATCCCAATCTTGAAAGGCCCTAATCTGACTGGGCCTGCTCCTCCCCATTTTCCTCCCAAGCCAACAAAGCCACCCCTGTCTGTTCCAGTTTCGGCTCATCTTCTTTTGCAGGCTCCAACAGAGACATGACACTATGGAATCAGTGGTGGGATTCAAAAAATTTTTACTACCAGTTCTGTGGGCATGGCTTGGTGAGCATGGTTAGGTGGGCATGGCCATGTGACTGGGTGGGCATGGCTTTTTTTTTTTTTTTGCAGCCACCCCTCCCACCCATCGTTTGGGCATTCTGGGCTTCAGGCAGGCCTCCTGGGAGGGTGTTTTGCTCCCAGAAGGCTCCCCTAGGGCTCAGGAAAAAAAACAGAACCTAGAGGGGGGCACATAGCACCCCCTTGCTCTGTTTTGGGGCCTCCTGGGGCTCAGGCAAAGCCTCCTGTGGGGGCATTTTCCTCCCAGAAGGCTCCCATGTGCAGGAAGGAAAAAAACAGATCATAGAGCACTCCCCCTCACTTCATTTTGGGGTCTTCCTGGCCTCAGAAGAGCCTCTGGGGGAATGTTTTTATTCCCAGAAGGGAGCTGTGCCCCTCCCTCCATTTGTTGCCTTCCTGGGCCTCAGCAAAGGGAATCCCAGCACAGCTGATCATATGAACAACTGATTGTAAAGAGAAGGAAAAAAAGAAATACCTTAAGGGCGAGCATCAGGCGGGAAGAGTAAACGAGCCAGCGGTGACTGGGTGACTGGGTCAGGGGCATGGCCAACCAGAATTTACTACTCGTTCAGTTACCCATGCCAAATCCTTGCTACCGGTTCTCCCAAACGTGTGGGAACTAGCTTTATACCACCATGAAATATATGCTCCCTTAATATCATACAAGGATTTAGTTCCCTTCTTACTCAAATTCTACTAAATGTTCATTGCTAAAGCCTGGAAAAATATATAAAAGTCACACATATTTTTATTTGTTATTTTAGCACATAATAGATTTTTATTTTCCTAAAGACACGGTCCAAATATTTCAATTTGCTCATTGTCTCTAAAGCCTCATTGCATTTCTGTGAAGATAATACTTGGCAACTGGAGAGAAACAAAAATCATTTTCAGTCTCAAGGGTTCATTATGCATCATTCCAACAGAAAAGTAATATGTAAAATATATATAAACTAATTTTGCACCATTTAGATTTAATTTGAATTTTTACATTCATCTCCTATAATGGACAAAACAAGATGTTTTTCATAAAAGGAACCAAATGTGATCATGAAGTAACATTGATTATAATTTGGGGTGGCTGGGAAATCCTTCAGTATACTGAATCTTAAACTGAATCTGAAATTTTAGACATTCTTGACTTTTAGATTTCCATGCATATGGAATACCATGTATCTGCAAATAACTTGGCTGTCTAACCTATTCTATCACTACTCTTTTCTCACTATCTCTTAGAACAATATCTGAAGAAAACAATTTATGCTTTGAGGTTTCTAAATATTAAAATAAACATTTCATATTTTAGATTTTCCATAAAGCTTCTATCTTATCCTCATTGGACATGCACAAATATTTTCCTTATACATATGCATGTATATAGATTGTACAGATATGAACAAAAACTGCACATTTGTATATGTATTCTGTCACTTTAAATACACATCTGCTCTTCTATCCTATGTAGACTTACTATATTGCTAAGAATGGAAATTAGGAGAAATGTGCTAACATTTCCTTGCTAAAACCTATGAGAAATTTCTAGGAAGAACCAAGTCCATTTGTTTAGAAACAGTGAGAGCTATGTCCAAAATTCAAGATATTTGGAAATCAAAAGTTTGAATCTACAAATTATTAATTGAATTAAAAATATCATGATGTGTGTTGCTTGCTCACTATTTTCCTCAGATTTATTTATTTGCTTTTCATTTAATAAAAACATGTTTTGTTATTTGGTGGAGATGCTAAAAATATATTAGTTTTGTGTTTAGAAATAGTTGACTACTTACGTAAATGGTGAAAAAGAACCACCAAGTGTCCTAATATTCTTCTTTCATCATCCCTATCTACCTGTTATTTTAGGAGAAGAGAAAAGGCATGAGCTGCAAAGAATTTTAAGTACTCAGTGAGCATTTAAAATAGGATTTATTATTGTTTCTGCATACAAAAACATAAGAACGCAGATAACATCCCATTGTTTACAATGGCATAAAGATATATAAAAAGGATTTGATGGCAAATTTGAAAAAATGTATCTATATCACTTCATTAGGAATAGTTTTTTTAAAAAAATATTCCTCCTTTAAGGTGGAATAACTTTATCTTTAAGGTGCTGACTTGGAAACCAAGACTGTGAGTTCTAGTGTTGCCTATGTTTGGCATCTTATAAATAATCACAGGAGAAAATCTAATAAATAAAATAAGTAAAAATAATCTTTAAAGTAACCAAATGAACAAATAAATAATAGTTGCTGTATATTAAGGCTGAAGCCAGTAGCTAAGCAGTACAAATATTTCTCTGAAATGTGTTTGTTTGTTCTGCAGACCAATTAAACCAAATACCAGGCATCACCAATTAACCAAGCATGGTGATTGATGTACAACTTTGTCCTTATATTCTCTAATATATATTCTAGGGGAAAAGAGTATATAAAATATTAGCCCACTTAAGCTTATTTTTTCTCTTTTATTTTCCAAGAACTCAAGTCTGAACTGAATTGCACACATATTCTCACTTGATTTAGATGTAAGGAATGTAAATTTGCATATCAAGGATACATGTATTTTCTCCAAAGGTAAAACAAAAGTAGCAGATGGAAACAAAAAGAAACATAAAGGACTAAAATCATTACTTCAAGAAGAGATATTAACATCAGTATACATTCTTGCAAAATGTTCTCTAAGTCTACAATATAATATCCCTGTACTAAAATTGGTTCCTTCTGGCCTTAGATTTCTTAAAATGATTTTCCCAGATCAATTGTTGAATGGTGTGTGTGTGTGTTTGTGTGTTTGTATGGATGTATAAGCATAAGTGTCATTTTGTTAATTTTAAATTTGCCATTGTCTGGACTTCTACTTCAGTTAAACATGCAATTATGCTGTTCTTGAAGGTAGATCAACTTGCCAGGCAAATCCAAAAAGAAGTATTCTTTCATTTTTTCTTAGGAACAAGTCTGTTTTATTGCCTTAGGGCTCAATTTCCAAAACCATATATTCATAGGACAAATGTCAATAGTTAGAATGTTACACAAATAAGAACATCATAAATTAAGAATAAGGCATTTACATAAAAACTTCAGCTAAGCTATGCATAATAATTCATTAGTAAATATTTTACCCTTTAGCCAACACAGGGTCATCTAGCTGAAGTCTCTCCTTCATTTATATCCATGAAAGTTTGAAGACATCAGTGTTTTATATGATGGTCAGTAACATGTTGTTGGACGAGGACAATAACTTTTGAAACCACGACAGATATAGTCACTTAGCTGGGGGTGTTATAATGACTGTCATGAAGATATAATGCTGATTGCCCTGTGCTACATTATTGTCTCACTGTCTGGATTTTTCTTACTTCAGGCTGAATTATTTTACCCAGCTATAATCTCTTCATGGAAAAGATAGCTTAAACTGATAAATTTACATTCTCACTACATTGTACTTTAGGAAAGTGGATTTTAAGAGCAAGATCTCATAGAAAAAGAACAGGAAAATGGGCTTTAGTTTGAATTTCTATAGAAATTAAAAGCTAAAGCATCAACTCAAAGAATTACAAGGAAAAATGTAGACAAAACTGAAAACAAAGGAAACTAATGTGGCTTAGTGCAAAATTGAAAATTAAAAATGACATATATTGAAGATTACCAAGAATGTATACATATTCATATACATATACAGTCCCATTTATAAAGCTATTAGGAAAACTAGAGTACAAAATGAGCAGGCATTAGCAACAATGTTAAGAATAAAAAGGGCTCCTTTATATAATTTCAAAGGGAAAAAATAGAAACAGTGCATAAGTGTTCAGTAAAGGAGACAGAAGAAAATACAGTAGATAACAAATTAAACAGTTTTACATATTCAATTTTTATTTTGGCCCAGTCTTCTCTGATAAAAAAATATGTGCTACACAATAGTGAAAAATAAGACAAAGAAGCAAGATTGAAATCCATTAATTTAATGTGCTTATATTTACAAGATGAAAATATCTCGGTGGAAATCTATTTAATTTAATGTGCTCATATTTACAGGATCAAATGAATGGTAGATTAAAATATGGGAAGAGGTTAATAAAGGGAGCAAATGTATCTTTGAGAGAATCTCTAGAATGCATGATATGCCATGAAAAAACTGTCATGGTTCCAAAACATGAAAAAGCATATACCTGTAGAAAACTACAAATTAGTCAGTTTTACATCAATACAATAAAGATTCTAAATAACCATAATGTGATCCATTTTTAATATTATATATTCACTATATACAGTATGAGAGCGATAGCTAGAAATAAGCATTAATTTGTTAATCTATAATCATGTCAAATTAATTACTTGATTAATTATTATTTAATAGTTAGAATTGAACGGAATCGAAATTTTAATTGGATCTTGACTAATAAGCACACCAGGTCAATTGCCAACATACCTTCACTGGTTGTTCAAGTAGTCTAGAAAAGCTACTGTAAAATTTCTTAAATTTTAATTCCTACTTAAAGTTGAGAATTCAATTCCAAGTGGCTCCTTCCAAAGTATAATTCTATGATTAATGTAGTGTGGTTTAGTGGGCACCCTTATGTATGTATCGTCCAAAGTTGTGGCTAGTACAAAATGGAGCAATAAGGTCACTTAGTAAAATCCAGTTTTTTCAGATTCACATTTATTTATTTCTCTTTTTGCCATCTATAGTACTTAATTTATAAATTCAGCATATTTTCCATTTGAATAACAATTTGATATGAAAAATCTATGAGCAGAACTGCTATTTTTGGCTGCAAGTTGCCTAAGAACATTTGTTTTCATCTAAATTGTGAAGACATCTGCCTCTGATAAATGTTACCATGGAAATAATAGCAAGCCATAATATATAAAATGACTTCATATAATTTAATATTTGTGTTTTATAATTGTTAGAATTGACCTTCTTTAAAACAGAGACATTGCAAAAATGTGTGTTATATTATTTGAATTTATCTTCCATGAAAATATTTCTCTCTGAAATAGAAAACAAGTCATGCAAGTAAATGATATTACGTGCTTAATCTGAAAAAGTAATTTGGAGAAGATCTGAATAACTTATGAGATGACCCACCAAACATATCACTAAGCAAATTTGCTGCCTATATGATCACCAAAATATTTGATAGACAGTAATATATGCTGGTAGGATTACTTTAATTTTCAGCTCACAGATAAGTATACTTCAGAGTTACAGGTTTGCCATGCAACAACATGTAGCAATATGTACAATGATTTTTCGCCTAAGGGCCACTGTTGGTCTTTAGTGGCATGCTAGGAGATATTCTCCCCAAAGTAGGTCAAACAGATAGAAAACAAAACTAAATATAATTAAGTTAAATTTAATAAATACATATTAATAAAACATAACAAACAAATTAAAGACAGATAATGTGATTACCCTTTTTGTGTTTAATAACTTTCACTTTATCACACATTAAAAATTACAATGTTCTTACTTGAAATTGTGGGAGGCCACATGCTGCCCTTGAGGCTTCAGGCTATGACTATCTGGTAGGCTGTCTTGAGGAAATATACAGTATTATGAGATATTCTTCATACCCGTTTTTTTTTCTTCTTCTTCACTTAATGAGGACAACAAGATAACAGTCTCTCATTTGAACTGCTGAAAATGCTGAACTCAAAAGTAAAACTTCTTTTTGGCTTATTTATTTTATTTCTTTGTTTCACATACTTGCATGATGTCACAACAAAAAAGAATCACCCTAAGAAATTCACATAAAAACTTGAGTGGTTAAGAATATAATTCTCTACTTCAAGAAATGTAACAGGCATATGTAAGGAATGCTGGGAACATAGTGTAAAAGAAACCACTTTGGCCTCCAACAAGATGGATTATTTCCCTGTAACCTGGCTTTCAGGCCTGAAGGCTCTCTAGCACTCCCTTCATAACACCCAAAATATATCATTTACTGTACAGCAATTGGTAACTCTTGTCTACTCTATAGAAAGTCTGGCTTAGAGAGGAAGGGAGATGGAAGACATTGTGCTACTGTTACTTATGATTTTTAAAGACTGCGTTCAATAAAATGTAAACAATCGCTGAAGTTTTATTTATTTTTTGACAGAACGAATGCATTTTACTTGTAATAAATGTCACTTAATACAAAGATCCTTTTTTTCATTAAGGAACCTTATTTTTTTTCTGAGAACAGAGTATTCCCATTTATTACAGTTTGCAGTTCAAGAGCCTTCACTGGACAACACATTTTCTTAGCATTGTCGTTCTTCTTTGTTCCATCCTTTTATCTTAGTATTAAAAACAACGGACTAAGCAGAAAATAATTCCAATATCCTGCTACCATCCTTCACACATTCAGGAACTAGTCTGAAGAAACATAATTATATTTCTGTTTAATTTCTAATTAAAGGAGATATAGTCCTCTCCAGTGGTAGGATTTTTTTATTTATTTATTTACTACCGGTTCTGTTGGCATGGCTTGGTGGGCATGGCAGGGGAAGGATACTGTAAAATCTCCAATCAGAGGTGGTATTTGCTGGTTCTCCAAACTACTCAAAATTTCTGCTACTGGTTCTCCAGAACTGGCCAGAACCTGCTGAATACCACCTCTGGTCCTCTCCATTCATTCCTGTCAGAGCTTTATTCAGCAATGAACCATTTCACCAAAACTTATTAAAACCTTAACAAATATCACTTTTTAAAAATTCCTCCATTTTTATTTTGTTTGTCTTTTTCATTCACTTCTTTCATTTCTTATGAACCCTCAACTAATGATATGTTGATGTTATATTGTGCTGCTTATGCTATATATATGAGGAAGACACTCTGGTTGATCTATGCACCTCTATGGAGCCTACTAAAGTTGTATTATTTATTTATTTTTCTAAAATGTACATTCTACCTTAGTACAAAAAGTCCTCTCCCCTCTAAAAAACTAGTATGTATATACACATGCTTACACACACACAGAGAGAGAGAGACAGAGACAGAGACAGAGACAGACAGAAACAGAGATTGAAATTGAAGAAATGTTTGATTTGCTACTTGATGGACCAGATGGACCAGAAAGTAAGTGAATTAGAATGATAAAGTAGATGGATGTGTTAATTGTAACCACTGCTAGCCATATATTCAAAAAACATCATCCTGTGGAGTATCTGGGAATGACCAATCAGAACCTAAAGATGTTGAATGGTCCTATAGAAATGTCAAATCAGAAGTGAGAAGGGACCTGACAACCTGTACTCAAAGGAAATAAGAAGCCTAGACTTTGTTCCTGAAGATTTTGAGAATCTTTTTTATCACTGCTACTGACACGAGTGTTCTTCTTTGTCCTCTGCATAGTATTGTTACTGAATACGTAATTGATCTGGCTGTCCAATTAGATTCACAATTGTGAATAGAGGTTTACTTGCTTCATTTGGAACATGAGTGCATTTGACATAGTTCTTTATGCTAAATAACTTGCTTGATTATGTAAATAAGTTAAAGCATTCACAGAGATCTGGGATTTTACTATCAATAAAGCTATTGGTTCAAATCCATACTGGGAAAGTGAGTTCACAATTTATTTTAGAGCTAGAATTGGCATGTTATACAGTCCATTCTGCATTTTGCTCATAAAATATTCCCCAAACTTCACTCTAGAAATATACTGTAGATAGGTGAATTTTCAAGCCACTTTCTATCTGATTTCAGTTATTTGTGGATTTATTCATAACAGAAGGTTTTGTTTTGTAAAAGGTTTTGTAATAGTGAAGTACTAAACAAAACAAAAAACCTACAGTACTGGCAGGAAAAGAAAATTATGAGTTGTGGTTATATAAGGAAAAGAGAAGAAAAAGCCAAGATATACTATGATGATTAAAATAAATTCAACACAAAAGAAACAAACAGAAAGCAACAGAAATATATCCATATAATAACTATTTATAGAGTCAAAACAACTAATTGAATTCTTAATTCTGTATACATTTCATTAAAATGTATCATTGCCAATAGCACAGTGGCCGATAGGAAAGCATTCCAAAGGGTTAATGTCATTGCCTAGAAGCTCACTGATTGCCCTCTCTCCTCTTTGGAAGAGCTTTATAGCTCCCGCTGCCTTTAGAAAGTTCAAAACATTCTCAAAGATCCATCTCATCCTGGGAACTTTCAAGAAGAGATTGGACTGCCATTTGTCAGAAATGGTGTAGGGTGTCCCGCTTGGGCAGAGGGTTGGAGTAGATGACCTACAAGGTACCTTCCAACTCTGATTATCTGTTATCTGTTAACCCCCTTTTTTTTTTGAACTATTACCATCTGGCAGACAGTACAGAATAATAAAAACAAGGACAAATAGGCTGAAAAACAGTTTCTATCCCAGGACAGTAGATCTTTTGAATTCTGCTGTATAGTACAGTGTTGGTGCAGTGTCTGGAGTTTTCAGTTCAATGTGTGGAGGGTGAAGGATGTGTGTTTGTGTTTTATTTTCAATGTGCACTGAAGATGGTGTTTGATTTCTTTGTACGAGGTACAATGACAATAAACTAAACTAAACTAAAAAGCAGAAAATATAAAACATACAAAGACTATTCAAAGGCAGATAATAAACTCAACTCCTGGAGATATTCATTAATCAAAATAAAAGGGTAAATTCATGCAATTTACTATGTAATAAAATATATGATCAGTTTACTTAAAAAGATGAAACCTGCCTATGAAGACATCATAGACTTAAAAAGTATAGAATTCACGTGAAGGAACTTTGCAATATTCCTAACTTTCTAGGAAAACTTTTCTAGTCCTTGGAGGAATGAAATTTACATTCCTTAAAAATTGATATTGTGTCACTGGCTGCAAACTCCTTCAATGAGAAGATTACCTTGATTGATTAAGTTGGATGGATTACTGCATATTAGACACAAGCAGAATCTACAGTTGTATTGCTACAGTTGACTGGAATAGTCTTTCTCTTTTTCTTTTTACAACTCTCCCTGCAATCCTTTGATTCGGGGTGGAGTCAGGGAGACTGAATGGAGCTGAGTGTTGATTGACCAGATGCCCTTCCTGATGCCTAGGTGGAGTTTGCAGCAGATACTTTCTCTTTGTGCCTTGATAGAGAAACATCTATCACTGCCTAGGCTTGAACTCTCAACCTTTCAAGCATCTTTATCTTTAAGCCACTGTGCCGCTCTTAATTGGAAGTCTCTTTATCATGATAAAAGAGGTACTGAATTAAGGTAAACTAAACAAATTCCAGCTTTCATCTTTGAAAATAAAGTTTTATACTGTTGTAAAGGAAATAATTTATTTCTGCCTTCTGAATTATGCATATTATATACATTTCTTTGCAATTACAGTACAATTGGCTTTTTTAGAGGTAACATAATTTCAAAATCTCTTTGTCTCTACTAGGAACAACAACATAGCTACATATGCTCCTGAATTCTTTTAATCTTTAATAGTGCCTTTTGGATGAACCATTAGTCTAGCAGCACAAGAAGATATGCTGATTGGGATATAATGGCTCATGAGAGATCCCATTTAGAATAGGGTTATTTTATTGACTTAAATCCTGATAATGGATCTGCAGAAGCATTTCACTTTTTGTCTTGAAGAGACCAATTTTATTAGGAAGCAAAAACAGATATTTTCCTTGTCTTTATATTGGCTTTTATTGGTGCAGCCTTCAGAAGCTGACCCAAAGGTAAGAAAAAAAACCCAAAGTTTCTCATAAATATTATAATATTCTCATAATATTCATGCTTAATATTTCTAGTACCTTTTAAAAAATATATCTATATGGGTTTTGAGAACAAAGATATACTCTTGTGGGAACTTCCATCAGTTAATATCTATTCTCTACTGCTGATTGTTCTTTAAGTGATTCTTCCATTCTACTGTATGTCTGGAATTGTTTCTTGATATCCTCTTTGGACTTTAATAGGAGAAGGTGGCCTATGTTTCATCTGAACTGCTTTCATACCCCCAACTAAATAAGAAATATGATTCCATACATAAAGTATGTAGTGTTTAAGTATTTTACTACTAGTTTGATTCACATTAATATTGTAGAATTATTGTATGTGTATATGTTTTTGAGAGGGGAAATGGAAGTATAATTATAGCTGCATACACAGTATTGAAAGCAAGATATTGGAGAGCTGGAATGATTAATCTTACCCAGCTTTAAACAGCATTAGTACATTCAAGAGTCAAGGACAGAGGAATGGTCTATAAAGTTCTATTGTTGTTACAGGAGGTCCTCTTAAAAGTCAGCAGACTACATCTAGAAAGTTATAGATATAATCTATATATACTGATAATCAGAGGGTTGCAAAATATTTTGAAAACACACATGTTTTCAAAACATTTTGAAAACACACAATGTTGTATTCCAATTACAGAATGTCATTGATCTAAAATAAGTTTCCTAACACTGCTCTGAATTTACTGAAAATTCCACATCAGAATGGCCTACTCCTCTCTACATCTTGCAATCAGAGGAGTTGCTACAGAATTACATATTATAGCCCAAAGGAACCTGCATTATGATAAATTCATTTGTCTTATATCTACTCTGTGAACATCATCTTCCTAAACACAATACATGTATTAACTTAGAGTTAGACACATGCTGAAAACATTTTAAAGCACCCTGGATTTTTTCCAATCAATGTTATTTTATGCTATATACTTCAAACTATATTCACTGAAAGCTCTTCATTTTGTACACCATTTCAAGATGTTTTGTACAAAAGGTGGAATCTAAATAATGTTAAGTTGACAACATTTTACACTATATTTCAAAAAGAGAAATCACATAATATTCTCTTGAGTAAAAAAAAACAGATTTACAGAAATCACAACTCTTTTCCATCATATTTAATATGATGTTCCAAATAACTGTTGATTTACATCAGCTGAACATTTATTACATTCCCTACCAGAATGCGGGAATGTGTCATACTATCCCTCTTAGAGTTGCATTCTTCTGGGTTTGTGATGGCAAGTGTTTGGATTTATCAGAGGTTCAAAGATTGGCCTTCATTAAATACCAAGTACAATTGTTCTGTTCATCTTCTGGACACTATTTGAAGAAAATACTGAACCTATCTAACTTCATGGTGTTCTAGTAACTATCTTGCAGTTTTTTCTTTGAAACAACATGACCAGTATTACCATAGTACTGAGAAAACTAAAGACAATAATAAAATATCAGATTTGTCTCCAATAAAGCCACACAGAAACATGTCTTTGTGAAAAAGCCAGATACCTTATGTTTTGTGCTAGTTATATAAATACAGTATGTATATATGAAGGTATACATTCATTAACAACTAACACAATGAAGTAGCTTTTCCACCCATTACCTCACTGATTATAATGTCAAATTAGTACAGTGTAGTTATTGTCAAAACCTATGCATATGGGTTTTGACAATAATAGAAGCTGCAGCTTGACATCATCCTTTGGCATCCATCTTTTTTAGCAGAGTATTCAGACAATTTGAATAGACTTTTTCACTTAGAAAAATGAATTTAGTTCAGGGGCTTTTGACCTATTGTATCATTTTATTTTCTCTTTCCATATGAATGACTCCAGTGAGCAATGCATTTTAAAACTTGAAATTCATTTGTCCATATACCCTGTTACAGTTCAAATTGTTCTTAGCTACCTCTATTTCAATCATGTATTCTTTCATTTAATCACTATGGATTCTTAGCTACCTCTATTTCAATCATGTATTCTTTCATTTAATCACTATGGATTCATTTCTGTACAGTTCTTTCTCTTTTTTCAGACAACCTCTAGGTTCACTCAATGCATGAAATAGTACTTAACTACAATGTGCTGCTTAAATATTATCATAACCACTGCAAGATGAACTGTTCAAATGGTCAGGTTTTTAAGCTTCCATCGTTGCTGGTAAGTCATTCCTTCTGGCTCTCACCACTTCATGCCAGATGTTCTGGGATTGATTTTGGTTATTCAGTTGTAAGAAGAATGTATACAACATAGCTCATAGACCAAGGTTTTTATTATTATTCAATACATACCAATGAGCAAGTTTCCTTAAAAAAGAAATGTAATGCTTATTAGCTTAAATTATATCCCAAAGCCTATTTTAAATAGTTTCCATAACCCTATCTTTTTTAGAATGGTATAAATAAGAGAATATTTTATTCCAAATTCACCACCAATTAATTAAAATGGGCATGATCCAGGCATAACTATTTTTAATCTGACAGTACAATACATTTACAGAAGTTAGATTTATATCAAAGAATATAATTTACAGTTAACCCTGTGTACCCTGCATATTTTCATTTGCTAATACCACCTTTCATTTGATTATTGGTTTTGGTATTATTCTTTCTATAGTTTCTCATAGCACTGCCTCTCTGACTCCTATAACCATGATCAGGCAAGTTCCTGGTAACAGTTGTCAACCTTATCTGGACTCAAAGAGTTGCATGGAATTGGCCCAACTATTTGGATAGAAAAGCATTTGTAAATATCAGGATTGCAGAGTAGATTAGCCTAAATCATCATCATCATCATCAATCATCTAAAAGATGGCAATAGCAAAACTGTAAGGTTGTGTGTTTCTGTAACAAGATTGAAACTTATTGTTTTGATCTTTCATTCTTTCTGTCTTAGCTATAGGTTGGGCTATAGTATGAAAAATCTATGCACAGTTACAAACAGGTGACCATGTAGCATCTGTATCTGTAGAATATGCTATTATAATGTAAGGACAACTTATATATGTGAAACTGCATTATAATTAAATCTCTGAAGAAAATGTGTATGCCTATACACATAGCTAATAAATGCAAAGTTCTTAATAATACAGGAATGGTTTGTGTATGTGCAGTTTTTCATATTCTGAATTAATATGAATTGGTGCAGTGGTGGATCAGTGGTTAGAATGCAGTACATCAGGCTAATACTGCTGATTGCCAACTACCAACAGTTCGAGTCTTATCGGCTCAAGGTTGATTCAGCTTTCCATCCTTCCGAGGTTGGTAAAATGAAGACCCAGATTGTTGAGGACCGATAATAAGTAGTCTGTAAACTATTTAGAAGGAACTGTAAAGCACTGTGAAGTGGAATATAAGTCTAAGTGCTATTGCTAATAAGTTTGATACTGGAAGAAAAGGCCAAATAACTATCTTAATCCATTATTTCAGTATCATGAATATGATCATTGTGATAAAGTTATAGCAACAGTGTTTCTGAAGAACGTACTATCTCCAGATGATCTTAGGAAAGCGCTAATTCACAGGAATGAGACTTAGGACACCAGCATGATTCCAATCTGTTTTACTTCCGTATAGAACTGAGCCTCGAAGAAACTATGGCAGCCCTTGTTATAGTTGGGCTGCTCGTGGATGTGGCCAGTGATGGCTCTTCAAATTTCCTGCTGCCACAGACCGACCAATTGCAGGTAAGTATGCTAATACATAACAGAAAGCATTTTGATTCCTATATTCAAGAATTGTCCATTTTAATAACAGCAACTATTGTGTATAGAAAAAGAAGGTAAAAAACAAACTGAATTAGGGAAACACAGATGTTGAGACTCTAGAAAAAGTACAGAGAAGAGCAACCAGGATGATTAGGGAACTGGAAGCTAAAACATACAACGAACGGTTGCAGGAACTGGGCTTGGCTAGTCTAGTAAAGAGAAGGACCAGGGGAGACATGATAGCAGTCTTCCAATATTTGAGGGGCTGCCACAGGGAGGAAGGGGTCAAGCTATTTTCTAAAGCTTCTGTAGGCCAGACAAGGAATAATGGATGGAAACTGAACAAGGAGAGATTTAACCTGGAAACAAGGAGAAACTTTCTGACAGTGAGAACAATCAACCAATGGAACAGCTTGCCCTCGGAAGTTTTGGGAGCACCATCAGTTGAGACTTTCAAGAAGAGATTGGACTGCCATTTGTCAGAAATGGTGTAGGGTCTCCCACTTGGGAGGGGTTGGACTAGATGACCTACAAGGTCCCTTCCAACTCTGATTATCTGTTATCTGTTACATCCAAAGACAAAACAAAGGCTTCCTAAATTAATATTCCAGGTATGGATTGGAAATACAGTAACATGGTGTATAATACCCAAAACTGATGGGTCTCTTCCATACCACTTTATTTATTTTATTATTTTAATTATTTAATTATTATTTTTAAATTTTATCATTCTAATTTTTATTTATTTTATTTTACTTTTTTATTTTTTTATTTTTACCTATTTATCCCACCTTTATTATTTTTTGTAAATAATTCAAGCAGCAAATATATCTAATACCCCTTCCTTCTATTTTCCACACAATAACAATCCTGTGATACAGGTTGGGCTGAGTGTGAGTGACTTGCCCAAGGTTAACCAGCTGCCTTTATGCCTAAAGTGGGATTAGCTCTCATGGTATTTCAGTTTCTAGTCTGATGCCATATAAGACACACACCAAGAAAGAGAAAGAAGCTGTATGATTTTATTGACAACTTTGTGCTGAATTAACTGCTTTAGGTCTTACTTTTTTATATCAAATTACCCTGCATAGGTATAGATTTGTCAGAAATTGTGTCTGTATTTAGCAGTACACTCTGTAACTGTTTGTCTTTAACAGAAGAGCAGCATTTATGGTCAAATCTTCCAGGAGCTATTTTACTTGAGAGCCATCCATAATTGAAAAATACACTGATGCTTGTCCAGCAAGTCTTCACAACCTGAGCCAATTTTCTCCCAGTATTTTCTTTCTGGCTGTTGGTACAGAGGAAGAAAGCCACACACTTGCAAAATGTGGCATCTGCCAGCAACTTGCCAGACATGCTGTGAAAGATCCATAGTTGGGAATAAGAAGAAATCTGGGACTTGTTGCCTTTTTTTCCCTGTACTTGATTTAAAGTCTAGCGGTGAGCAAGGCTTCTCACTCAGAAACAAATAATAAGAACATCCATTCTATCTTTTAAAGAATGGTGTTCTGAAATATTTACAACTAAGTAGAATTTTAGGTTTTCATTAAGCACTATTTTGGCACGGAATTTGCTTGCATTTAACACTATCTCACAACAAGGAAACATTTTTCTCACAAAACAGGGACAGAGCACTCCTTTTAACAATTTCTCAGGCTTCCTGGGACTGTGCACCAGTCTTCTGCAGAAAAAAATGCCTATTATTTTTCATTTAAGAAATAAAGAAACATCAGTTCATCTAGATATCCCATGAAGATGAAATACCTAGAGATTCAGTGATCTCGCTGTTGGAAATTGAGCAAAAGATGAAACAAATAACTCCTTAAATCTGTGTTTAATTTGTGTTTCATTTTATATTCTTGCATAAGCCCATCTGAAATGCTGCAAGCTTTCTTTCCCTTAAGGATACTTCTGGAAATTGTGCATGCAGATGATCCATAAAATCTTTGGCAGGGATAGTGAACCCTTTCTTGGTTGTTCTAGATCCCTCTCCCATCAGTTTGATAGATGCTTAGGTGCTTGAAACTATCTTTCTGGTATTTTGCAGATTCCTTTCCTAATGAGAATTCTGTGATATATGTTAAAGAGATACATATTGTTCCTCAAAAAGCCTGGAGAGGAGGTTGAAAAGAATAGCTTGTTTGTAAAAAATTAAAAGGAAACGCCATCTAACTAAAATCACATTTTTTTAATCCATTAGTTTAATAACAGGCTGAAAAACACCATTCTGGAATTAAGAATTAAACTTTTCCCCAATATAATGAATTATTTTCACTTTTCTTGTTATTGCTATCCATACCAGCCAAATATTAGAATTGCTATTTTACAAAGAAACAGCTTTATTCACATATTTTTTGTATGATACTTTGAATATTCATATACAAAAAGGTACACAGAAGAACGTATGCATATATTCTATTGTATAATTTAAAAGATGACATATTAGGTCAGGGCTGTCAAACAGTGGTGGGATTCAATTTTTTTTGCTACCGGTGGCCATGGCAGAGGAAGGATACTGTAAAATTTCCAGTCAGAGATGGCATTTGCTGGTTTCCAAACTACTCAAAATTTCCGCTACTGGTTCTCCAGATTTGGTCAGAACCTGCTGAATACCACCTCTGCTGTCAAATTTGCAGCCTCCCAGCTGTATGCATCATGCACTGGTCTCTCCAAGCCCAGTTTAACAAAGGGGAAAAAGTTGTGATATGTCACGTGAAGTATGATGATGCAAGTTTGACATCCCTGTACTAGGTGTTTAAAGTAGTGAAAATCAGTAAAAATATTTCAGAGCCATAGTTCTTTTTTCAAATTTGTCTACAGCCTACTGAAACATCTAATGATGAAAATGCTGAACTCAGCATTATAATCTCTAGCTTAATTTATGAGAAAGATGCAAAGAAAAAAACCCAATAGTTCCAATTTATTACACTATATTCTATTTTGCCAGTCTGACAACTTGAACAAATTGTTTACAAGAATTTGTCATCTTTAAAGGATAATTTTCTCTTTCAGTATATTGTATCATTCCTGTATCATTCATCATTGATTTGACTTATGTTTCCATAGAATTTGTCAGTATCTTTCCTTCTGGAGGTCTGATTCTTCCCAAGTCCTTTGTTGCACATCCAAGAATATCATGATTGGTTTCTCCAAGGTACCTTCATTTTTTCAACTAATTTTATTCAGGACAGCAGACTCATCTGTTGTCTGTGAGAAAGAACAAGAATTTACTGAATTTCTGATTCTTGGCAGAGGTAGATTACCAGCAGATGTCAACATGATTGAAATAACCCTTTTTCAGTATTGGGCACTTTTCAAAAGACTGATCATCTGACAAAGATATTCCTTATTCATACTTTTTTGCCAGGCTAGGTGATCTATAATAAACTCACGCAACATTTCCATCTTGGTGTCCCCTCTTTCTATTATTAGATAAATACTTACAATATGATTTCCCTTCTCTGGTTTTTGATTTTTTTTTTTGCCAGGATATTTTTTCTTTACATACAGTGTAACCATCTTTCTGTTGGGTTTATTTCTTTTGTATGTATTATTGCTTTCCAACATATGTGCCAATCAGGATTATCATTTGACTAATTTCAGTGTTGCCTATCACATTGTACTTGATTTCCTAATATTTCTTGTTTGCTTTCTCTAGTCATGACCTCTTGGAAGTTGCTTCCCTATTTCTTTACTGCAAAATCTAAAAATGCTAGATCAATACTTGAATACAGCTGGAACCCACATTACGTATCTGATATTAACACTGTTGAGAAAGTCCAGAAATATTTCACAAGAAGAGTTCTCCACTCCTCTACTCATTGCAGAATACCTTATGCCACCAGACTTGAAATTCTAGACCTAGAAAACCTAGAACTACGCCACCTTCAGTCCTATCTAAGTATAGTATATAAAATCATACATTGCAATGTCCTACCTGTCAGTGAATACTTCAGCTTCAACCATAATAATACAAGAACAAACAATAGATACAAACTCAAGGTTAATCAAACCAAACTTGATTGCAGGAAATACGACTTCAGCAACAGAGTGGTCAATGACTGGAATACTCTATCTGACTGTTGTTTTTTTCCCCCAAACCCCCAAAACTTTAACCTTAGACTCTTCACTATTGACCTCACCCCTTCCCTAAGAGGTCTGCTGCATAAGTGCACTAATGTGCCTACTGTCCCTGTCCTAGTGTTTCTTTTCTTTTTTTTTCTTTTTCTTATATGTATCCATGTATTCATAACTATGTTTTTACTTATACCTATTATCTTGTAAGCAATTGACAAATAAAAAAAATCTGCTAAGAACTCTTGGAGGTTTATGATACTAATTAAAAATTAAAACATTCAGAGTAGATAAATATGAACGAATCCAATTAAAACACCCACAATGAACTTAATAAGCAATAAAAATCAGTATCATAATCAAATAATAATGATCCGCATAGAATTACGACTATTTAAACTAAGATATTACAAATTAAAGATAGCAAAGAAGGAAACATCACGTTAATGTTCTTTGAAAAGCTTAATTTTAATTAACTTCCAACATGTAATTAGAATCTAAGGGGAAAACTGTTCCATAAGGCATGGTTTGTGACAGAAAAATTAGGGCTCCTTTTATTTTTTGAAAATAGGGTGCAACTAGAAGCTATTTCCAGGATGAATACAGTAAATGGCCCAATTATAATTTGAAAAATTGGTCTTTCAGATATATAGGCACTGGATCGTATATGACCTTTATAGGGCACAATCAACCCTTTGAATTGCATTTAGAAACTGATTGATTTTCTTCGGTTCATGGTACTGAAAATACAGGCACCTGGTATAAAACCTTTATTGAATGAGCTAGCATATTTTTTATCAATTTTACTTTTGAGTGTTTTTTTTCCAAAGGTAAAACCAATACAATGCATTGTGATAATCAGACCTGAAATAATGAAGTCACGAAAAATTGTGAGATTTTTGTGCCTCAGCTAGTGCCACAACTGGTGCTTCAGAAAGCTTCTATCAGTAGGTGCCCATCAATCAGTCAGGAATCCAGGTGGACTTCAGAAGTAGTAAGGTGCTGCAGAAGTAGTATTTCCCCCAATACTCAACAAACAATCCTGCTGCTGACCAAGGATCATAGTGGACAAATAGTGACTCCATTTCCCTTGGGTTTATTTTCAGCCTGTTTGTCACATCCAGTCTAGCCTCCTGACACCAAGACAAGATCAAAACATTGATGATGAAAGTCTTATTGCAGACAGCTGGAAAAGACCAAGGTCTCTGGGAATCCTTGGTTTAGTTGACAAATTCAGAAATGGAAATTAAATTTTCCTTGGGCAGAAGGTAGTTTTTGAATGAACTTCAACCATTCCTTCAGATCTTCAAAGACTTTCTATCAACATCGGGTTTCTACTTCCACAGATACTTTAGCTATCACCAGTTTTCTTAAGTATTTATTCCTATATTTCTCGATCCAAATATCATCTCAGTCTTTATCATGTAATACAGTGCATCCCAATTTCTCACAAGTCAAATGCAATTACTTTACCAGTTTCTCTCCTAAATAAAAGGTAGTGCCAAGCATGAGTGATATCATTATTTCATGTCATTCTCTTCCATCCCCTTGACTAATCAAAGCTAAGAGACTGGAAAGGGAGTCAAATTTGTATATCCATGCAACAATATGATTTGCCACTACTATCTTTCTGTTTTGCTTTGTTTTGTTCTGAATTTTCCAATCTGATTGATAACTCTGGAATTTGCTATGATCTTCCATCCAAACATTAATCAGGTTTGACCTGCTAAGATTTAGAATGGTCATAGTTGGATGAATGCAACAGTTTATCTGTGTTTACTGACATAATTCACACTGTTTACAACAAATTGACCTGTTAAGTACAATTAAATATAGCACATCTTCATAAAGTTCTCATGATACCTTTTAAGGATGATGCAAATATGAAGTTTTAGTTACTTAAGAAAGGTGTAATAAAGACTGGCTCTTCATTGAATTCTGGCCCTGGGTATTGGGGGAGTGTGATAGAACATAGTAGGGTGGTATTTCCTGGTCAGAGGGAATGCATTTCAGAAGAATAAGAGACATCTCTGTGGAAAAAAAAGGTAAAGAGACAGTACCTCCCGAACGGTTCTTAGAATTTATGCTTGATGTAAATAGTAAAGTGCTACAGTTTGGTAAGATTCTGTCTATAGGTGTGAACAATAATAAACTTTGCTTGGAAGAATAAAGTGTCTTGGTTCTTTGGCCTGACAATGAACTTTAGTATTTAGTGTACTTATTTTGGGTTCTCTTAATTTGTTTTTAATAGATATGGTGATTATTTTATTGTTAACCATCCAGAGTTGTACGTCCATTGGGTAGTCATGACAGTTTATATAATAAATACTTAATAGCTATTTTTATTTCATTGGAGACAATTATCTGCTTGTACTGCTTCCTTGGAAATAGTGATTAAACCTTCATATATAGAGAAATATTAAAAACCACTCCTTCCTGATAAATGCTTTTTGAAAACATAGATTCCATATATTTTGGAATTTATGTCTTTCTATTGCCAGATTATTCTTCATATTATTAGACATACAAGTTGATCTATATCTAGTTCATATCATTTTCAGATGTATTTAATTATGACTCCATTCTATCCAAATTTCACATCAGTATGTCATTTTTAAAATATATAGCATGAAAATTTGCATTGTTTCAAATGTATTTTTCTTAATTTATATATTTTTTCCTATTTAACCCTAAAGTTATTTTTTTATATACAGTTTTTCTTTCTTTCCTTTTTTTTTTTGAAAAAAGCTACACTGCAGAATTTAGAGACAGGTAACACAAAATTGTTTTAGGCATCTATTAGTACTGGAAAGGCAAATTAGGCTTCTTTAATTATAAACATAAACCAAAAGAAAACTTTTCATTACCTTATTTTGTTAATCCCAATAGTTAGTGAAGTTTCTCCTGTGCTACCAAGAGAAAGAATAACATTTTCTCAATATTACAATTCTAAATCAGTATTTCTTTAAAAGTTCATGAATGGACCTTAATTTCTCCATCATTTTCCAAAACTCAGATGTGGTCCAGCAAACCCAGCATTAGCCAGAGCTCAGTAGAAGAACTTCCAATAAATAAATTATATTTTGGAGCTTTTAAAAATGTTCAGATATAGATCATTAATTATTATTTTATAATTTTTATGGAAAATTTTAATATCAGTAGTAAATGACAATGCAAATTAAATAGAAAGTGCAAATAAAAAAGAAAGATGAAAATAACAAAATAAATATTTAAAGAGGTGACTTCATCACAACTGCAAACAAATTTAGTAATTCTATAAAGTTATATGTATGTTTTTCTTCTTCCAATAACCCATCCCTTATTCATATATAAACCCATAAATCAGGGCTATCAAACTCAAGGCCTGCAGGCCAGGGTTGGCCATGGACACTTAAATCTGGCTCACAGGCAGGCCTGGAAATAGTAAAGAACCAGCCCATGGTGGCTGTTTTTGACCTGGACAGCCTCCTGCAGTACTCTGCTGGCCAAAAGAGGCTGCAGGGGCCTCCAGAGGCCTCCTCCAGCCTTTTACAGCTGAAATGGAGCTTACATGAGCTACATCCAGCCCTCTACATCCCATTTCCCATGGCTTTACTATACTTACTTTTCAAAGATTCCAGAAGGCTGCCTTACATGATAGAGAAGCCGAGTCTTTTATTCAGAAACCTGTGAAATAAGACCAGCTTCTCTGCCATGACGGCCTGCAGCAGGGGTGGGATTCTACCAGTTCGCACCTATTCGCTAGAACCAGTTGTTAGCATTCTAAGCAGTTCAGAGAACTGGCTGTTAGAAGAAATTACTGGCCTAATCCTATAAAGAAGGCAGGAAGGAAACATTCTGGTGTTGCTTACAGAAACTGCCTCTCCTTTAACCTTTATTACATTCTTGGCAGGACTAGACTTCCTGTCTTTGGAACTTCTCTGGAGGTTTTTTTTCCCCTCTTTTTCTGGTACTTTGCTTGTGTTGAGTGAACATTCAAAGTTACAATGGCACTGAAAAAAGTGACTTATGACCATTTTTCACACTTACGACTGTTGCAGCATCCCCACAGTCATGAGAGGCCAGGCAAGGAGATGGGAGCCTGAATGTGAGTGATGTTGAGTTGGCCACACCTAGCCAGTCACATGACCACCAAGCCATGCCCAGCAACTAAGCCATGCCCATGGAACTGGTTGTTTAAAAATTTGAATTCCACCCCTGGTCTGCAGGCTTAGTTTGGGCCCAGTCTGGCCGGTGACAATCAGTGTCCTGCTTGCTAGTTCGAATGAGCAACTTCAGGGATTGGGGTATGGCAGACAATCAACAAGGAGCTTGTGGTTCAGCCCAATGAAACAAAGGAAGCAAACTCCTCATTGACTGGCTGCTGCTGCTGCCTCAATCCTTGAAGCAGGAGGCTGTTGTGGCCCAGTCCAAGCCTTTTCTATTAACAGAGGCCTGCTGGCCACCATGCCCCACCCTTTACTCAGAAACTGGTGAAAATGTTTTCTTTATATTTCACACTCTTACAGCTTTGTCATCATCTGAATAAAATACTTTGACTTCTCTGCCAGAAGGTCGGTCTCTTCTGGAGCTCTGGAAATCTTCAATAAGTAAGTAATCCATGGGAAATGGGGTTGGGAGGAGTAAGCGGAATCCTGGACACTAGCAAATCAGGCCCAGTCTGTGGGGACCTGGCAGGGATCATGGGGTATCTTAGTGGAATGGAGAGGCCTTGGATGGCCTGCTCCAGCACTAGGCCTCACATTCTCTTTCTCACTCTGAGATACCTTCATGTGCATTTAATGACCTGCACATTTGATTAACAAATGCATTGGGGAAAGCAGGGAGTAATCATATTCATTTAATGTGATTCAATGAAATGAATCCTTGGGTTACGAATGTAATTGGCAGGCTCTATTATATCCGTAACTCGAGGATTACCCATATAATGAGAGTGAGGGAGGTTCTCTGGGAAGTCCTGCCTTAGCACTTGGCTTTTAATTTATTCAGATATTGTAGAATTTAAGCTCTCTTCACATTTTCTTTTTCCCCATCTCAAGGGTCTCTTTGAAGAGACTTTTCTTAGTCTCTTAGCTCTCAAACCAACATGAAACCAATATCTTGATGTCTCTTTGTAAGAAGCAACTGTCCAAAGCACAAGTATACACTCTCTTCTTCTCCTTTACCAGAGAGGTATACTGGGACTAATCTACTTGTTGGTCCTTCAATTGTGGCTGCAAATTCACATCTGACTGCAAATTCGGAGGTGTGTTACCTGTCATTATCCACCCACTTATTAATATTTTTTTATGACTTAAGAAAATCCCAACCCTATGCCATGGCGGATTTTGTGGACATTATGGACCAATTGCAGTTTCAGTTGTTCTTCTTGTCCCATGCAGTTCAATTCAGAAGATATCCAGGTACTATCAGACTGTATTCCTATAATCTCTGACTATTAGCTACACTGGCTGTGGTTTTTCAAATTGGAGATCAAATAATCTGAAGAAAAATATTTTTCCATCTCTTGGAGCTCTCCTAGGGAAAAATAAAGGCTCCTCTTCTAGCTGGTAATCATATTTTGTACCCACTATCTGAAAATAAAGCTAATATTTCATTCAGCAGAGTATATAAAATGTGCCTTGAGCAAGATTTCAGGGCTAGAATAACATTCTTTCCAAGGTCTGTTTTCTTGAGTGATTGAAAGAGTTTCTAATTACTATGCAATCAGTATGAACCTATTAGATGATCCATCTACCAATTAAGATGATGAGTAGAAGATATGTAACAGCTGAAGAAACACTTGTGAAGTGCAATCTTATACATACTTAGTTGGTCTAAGTACACTGTGTTTTAGTCTTATTTCTAGGTAACTGAGCCCAGAAGTATGATATTAGGATTTGAATAATCAAATAGAATGCCTGCTCCATTATGTCTTTGCCTGTGAACTGAGACTTAATAGAAATGTTCTTAAGGGAGCCACATGTGCAAGTGATTCATTATGTAATGATTCAAGACAAAAAAGCCTGGCTGTAAAATTGAAAGTTGTGAATAGTTGTTCTTAAATGTTTTTCCCTGTATTATTAAAATTGATTGTTGTAGGACTCTTGTAGCAACAGTTTCAGATGCAATTGTCCATCAGGCCTTTCTTTTAACTGTTACTACTACACATTTCTATCAGACAATCTTATCCTATATTCACAATTTATTATTTAGCAATTTTGAATTGCACCTGTTTTAATTTTTTAATAGGTTGTTCACACAATTTAAGAATATTAAAAAATAAAAAAAATTAATATAAATTTCATAAATAGATATATTTATTACAAGTTCCTGAAGTGGATATATTTATATATGTGTGTGTGTATTGTGTGTGTGTGTGTGTGTGTGTGTGTGTATGTGTACTCATATACACATGTATGTATATATGAATATTTTTGGCCAACTGGATGTTCTTTTTAATCACCAGACTTTCAAAAGCTAGTCATCAAAATCTCCTAATTGCAAATATAAAAATATAATAATAGAATTTTGCATAATATATTTTAAGGAGCTGAATACTTTTTAGCTATTTTTCAGTAGTATTTCCCCCTTCTTAGATAATTCCAAGATGTATTCCACATTTACTCTTTATATCTCTTCATAGAATATGTTCCATATGAAATACCTTCACTGATCAATATTTCCTTTTTCTTCTCAACTGCACCTTCTAAAACTGGTTTTTTAAATTATTTTATTTATTTATTTGTCAAAAGCTTACAATACAACAGAAACAAGAATAAACATAAATTTAAATACAAGAAATAGGAACTAATAATTGTGGCAATGGAACAGGGAAGGTAGGCACGATTGTGCGCTTATGCACGCCCTTTACAGATCTCTTAGGAAGGAGGTGAGGTCAATAGAGGTTAGTTTGAGGATAAAGGAGTGGGGGTTTGAGCAGGTGACAACAGAATTAGGTAGTGAGTTCCAAACATTGACCACTCTGTTGCTGACGTTGTACTTTCTGCAATTGAGTTTGGAGTGGTTTACATTTAGTTTATATCTGTTGTGTGCTCTTGTGTTGTTGTGGTTAAAGCTGAAATATTCATTAACTGGTAAGATGTTGTAACATATGATTTTATGTACTATGTTTAAGTCTAATCTTAGTCGGTGTAGTTCAAGGTTGTCTAAGTCTAGAATCTCAAGTCTGTTGGTGTAGAGTACTTTGTTGCGAACAGAGGAATGCAGTACTCTTCTGGTAAAATACTTCTGGACTTGTTCAATTGTGTTTATGTCTGATATACAGTATGGATTTCAGACAGCAGAGCTGAATTCAAGTATTGGTCTAGCAAAGGTTTTGAATGCCCTAGTTTGCAAATCAGTATTACAAGAGGAGAAGCTTCGTAAAATTAAATTTACGATTCTTAAAGCCTTTTTGGCAATAATGTTGCAGTGACCTTTGGCACCTTATGAGAACTCCAAGGTCCTTGACAGAATGAGGGTCATCAACAAGGTCATATCTGCCTAGCTTGTATTTGGTATATAGATTTTTTTTTACAATATGTAGGACAGAGCATTTGTTGGTAGAAATTTGGAATTGCCAACTGTTAGACCATTCAGACACACAATCAAGGTCTTTTTGAAGGACGGTAGCATTGACAGTGGTGTTGAATTGTTTTATATCATCAGCGAAGGGGATGCAGTTGCTAATAAGGTGATCACAAAGGTAATTTATATAGAGTGTAAAGAGTGTGGGTCCTAGAATGCTTCCTTGGGGGACACTGCTGATAACTGGTGCAGGGTTTGATAAAGCATTTTCTATTTTTACTATTTGTTGCCTGTTTGACAGGAAGGCAGTAATCTACTTGTGAAGGGATCTGGAAATGTAAGAATTTAATTTTAATAGTAGTTTGTCAATAATAGTAGTTTTCTTTTAATGAGATGGACAAATAGACTATTTCATGCAAAATGTCCTCCATTTAGATCTGCAATGTGAACTATGGGTTTCCTTAATGGCTGATGCATTATGAATATATTTGTCTGGTTTTTGTTTTTTATTTGGAATATGATGTCATTTAACTCTTAAACTTGCTTTGGAGACACAGTCATCTTCAATATTATTAAACATTATAATCAGAAATTATGCATGCTTCATTCTTCTCAATGTTTATGATTGCAAAAGTTTAAGAAGTATGTTGTACTTTCAGATTAGAAATCTTAGTCTGGACAATCTCTCTTACCATCTTTTACTAATATTTTACTAATATTAACCAATCTTATCCAAGATTAGTGATATACTGCTGCATTTAGGTGTTTTGTTTGGAGAACATTGGAATGAATTGGTTTCTTTGGATTTAGAATGAAACCAAGAACTTATAAGACCTCATATAAGCCATGTAAGAGAAAATTGAATATTTTCATTTAGTTTCTTTTCTTCATAGTAAACTACAGCCAGGCAAATGTATTATAAGAAAATACATTCTTTTTGCATTCATCCATTATATAAATATATCTTACAAAATCCTTCCTGATCTTCCTAAAATTAATTACACCTGCTCTTAGTTTGTAATTCAAGACTCATACAACTCTGCAAGATAAAATCAGGAGGAACTGTGAGAAAAAATACAAACACAATATAAACACACTGGCGCCAAAATGTAAACTTTGTATGTCACATTATAAAGACTCAGATTGAAAAATAAAAGTAAACAGTGGAGACTGATCATATACTGCTCTCAGAAATGAATTATAGATGTTTCAAATAACATTAACCATAGTTTTTAAACCTTATCTTTCATCTAGTTTCAATTCTATCCCCAAGCCTTCACTAAGGCTAGTATAATATCAGTAGATAAATTTATCTAGATCACCAGTGTCTTAGTACCAGCTGAAACATGAAACATTGGTCTGTAATAAAACTGAGTTAGATTATTTTCAGATTTTGAAAACTGCCTTCAAGTTGACAAAAATTCTAAAATATTTGGAAGAGAATATCATTAAGCAAGGTCTTACCAGTTATAAATTTTTTCTACTCCTTTCTGTCATGAAACAAAGGTAGTTTCTAATTGAAGTGATGGTAAAGTGGCAGTAATATATAATATATAACTATAAGAAGCTTCATACTTTCTATCTCACTTCCCTGGTAGTACCTTCCCTCAACTGAAAATTTTTATACTTTATACAGAATAGTACCAAAAAGATAAGCTACTGTCTCATACTCTTCCCACGGGATATCCTCAACTATTCATCCTACTTTCTTCTTCCTTCCTCCCTCCCTCCCTCTCTCCCTTCCTCTTTCTTCTCTGCCCCCGCATCTGCCTCTGTCTTTCTTTTTGAAAAATGGGCAGAAACAAAGTATTGGGATATAGATAACCATCATGTTTGTCGTATGAGTAAATTTATGAAAAAATTCAATTTCTAAGAAAGAATTTCTTATTACTGATTTGTTGGTTTGAACTTGAGACTGGTTTGCACTCAAACTATCATTAAGGAAGACAGTTATTGTTTTGTAAAGGAAAAGTGAAAAAATTGGTAGAATTGCCAGACAGAACAATTCTAAGACACAGAATGTAAGGAGATAACAAGTGACAAATGCTAATTCTTACTAGGTCAAACTTGAAAAGTGCAGAAGCCATCAAGCAGATGCATTAGCTTTATTGAATTTTTCAGTCTAGTACAGTGGTTTTCAACCTGTGGGTCGTGACCCCTTTGGGGGTCGAACGACCCTTTCACAGGGGTCGCTTAAGACTATTGGAAAACACATATTTTCGATGGTCTTAGGAAATGAGCCATAATTTTGTGGCTGGGGGTCACTACAACATGAGGAACTGTATTAAAGGGATGTGGCATTAGGAAGGTTGAGAACCACTAGCCTAGTAGATCTTTGCTGTCACTTTTTCTCATTTACAGATATTGAAGGAATTAGCAAATGGCTGGTTTTCACTGAAAGTAGAAATCACTATAGCTGAAATAGAAGAATACGTTCTGGCTGTGTATTCTTCTGAAATCTATTTTTAAAACTAGTTCAGTATTATGTCCTCATCTGGAAGTTGTATAAACTATACATTTCAAGAATTTGGATACTATCATGAAAGGCATATATGCAAAAGTCAAATATTGCTCATATTGCATTGAAATGGCCACAAAGAATTGTTTTTCATATGAAGTTCAAATCTTATTTTTCAAATAACACGTCAAATTGTGAGTTTAATATATGAACACATAATATTTAGGTTTTTGTTCTTCAGATTTAAATTAGCACATGTCATCTCTTGAGTTACATGAAAGTTATGAATTGGATTATGGACATAAATATCTTGAAGCATTTTTCTGTACATTTCATAGTGTAAATAACTTTAAGCATAATTGTTGCGTTTAAAACAAATTAGTTAATTAATTGAATAGAATTTCCCCCCCTAGTTTTTAATAAAGAAAGCTTTGCCATTAGGAAAATTTAATAATGGAAAATATTAAACAATCATGATGAATGATAATTCTCTTTTTAAAAAATTCTGAATGTCTACTTTTCAATCTATTTTTGGTTTAAAATAAAATAATATAGAAGCAGCATATGATTGGTGCTTCAGAAGATATTTAAAATAAAAAAATAGCTGCATATAAAGGAACAGAAGATGATGATTCAGGTTACTCCAAACAGTTTTGAATGCTGTGAACATAGTCTGCCATTTTTAATTAGGAAAATTGTTCTTGCCATAATTATAAGCTCAGTTTTTTAGCTAATGCTGGTTGTAATCTTTTTTATCAGAGAGATGAGAAGGGGATTGGACAAATCACATTGGTTTATCAGTAGCCATATTTATTTATTTATTTGTTTGTTTATTTATTTGTTTATTTACTTGTCAAGCAAGTATTAAATAACAGGTATAAGTATAAGCATGGTTATGAATACATGAAATGGATACGAATAAAAAAGAAACAATAGGACAGGGATGGTAGGTACGTTGGTGCACTTATGCACGTCCCCTACAGACCTCTTAGGAAAGGGGTGAGGTCAATAGTAGACACTCTAAGGTTATTTCTTTATTCCACATTTTCTAGACCCTATTCCTTAGTATAGAGTTCAATACTAAATGTACAGAGGCAAAGATAATTGTTATTCCAAAAGTTCATTCCCATTCTTTTGATTTTTGGTAGTTATTTGCAGTGACCCCATTTTGTTCTTTCAGTTCAAACATTTTCATCTTTCTGGACCATCATTACTATGGGTGAAACCCATTCTGGAATATAGAATAATAGAGTTGGAAGGGACCTTGGAGATCTTTAGTCCAACCCCTGCTCGACCAGGAAACCTGTAAGTGTCAGACAAATGGTTATCCAGTCTCTTTTTAAAAAACTTCAGTGATGGTAATTCCACTTCTCAAGACAATGTTTTTCTAAGCAATCATAAAAGTTTTCCTTGTACAGGCATCATGTTTTGCTTTCATTTGTGAACTAACCTCAGTGTATAGACAATCTTGACTAGAAAGAGAGTCCTCCTCCACCACCTCCTCCTCCTCCTCCTCCTGATATTTTTTATATATGAATAGAACTTGGAGGCCTCTCGATGAAAAAAGTTCACTTTTTCCTTTTGCCAAGAAGTTCCAAATTAGGGTGCAAAGAAATGGATGAATTCTGTCAGTGGTTTATTGTGGAAACATTTTTTAAAGTATCTGGGCTAAGGATGGAAATTGAAGCTGTTTGACTCCCAGAAGTCATCATTCTTACTCTTAACTTGGGGAATGGGAGGGTTGATTGAGAACTATGTCAACACAAATTTTGCTACTAAATTTTAATGATACAATTTCCTGATGCTTTGGGGAAATAAATGCAGGCAGGCAGTCTTCCCCCACACCTATTTAAGAAGGTGGCCAATCCCTGAAGTAAGCCAACTTTGAAGTTATGAATACTTGGAATGAACTTTTCACTTCTTTGACTGGAAAATTGCGAAAAGATAGACAATAAATTCTACAAAAGTTAAAAAGTGCTAGATTATGTTAATAAAAGATTCATTTAGAAGGAGGTCATGGATTTTGTGTTTCTTTTCCTTAAGACAAGGAGAGCTCACTAAGCAGTATAATTTAAGTTAGTATTTTTTGCAGCTGTTCTGAATTTCTGCCAGCACCACCATCCAGGCCTTTGTAATTGAAGAATATTTTCCTTATAGCTATCGGCCATATTGACTGCAGGCTCATACTCTATAGGATTAAAGCAGGACTGTTTCTAACAAAATTGCTGTGTCAACATAAAATGATGTAAATGGAATGACTTTTGAATTTACATTTCTTTATTACATTAAAGAAGAAGATACAAGGTGCATATGAAACGGAGGAGCTGATTATATAAAACGGAAATTGATTAATTCTTACAAAGCCAAATAATGGTTATTTATTTGAATTGCTGGGGATGGAATTTTTTAGCAGGCCTTGCTTCTTTAATACATGTAACACTTGAAAGGCCACATTTAAATTCAACCTAGCATAAATATAAAATGCAATAATAAATAATATATTTAATACAAAGAATAGTTATCAGAAAAAGATCAATCCAGATTTCTCTCGTATCCGTATTAAATGTTTGCTTTTATGGAGAAAAAATACCATAGAAATATATTCAGTGGAGAGCTAAAACTTTCTTCAGATAGCAAGATTTAATTATTAATAAAACTAAGTTTAAAATGTTTTGAAACTCTTTATTTTGCAATATTCCAGTTTACCTAATAGGTTTTAGTGTCTATTGTTTAGTAGCAAAAAATGCAGAAAAAATGAAGAATATTTGAATGAATTTGAAAATCCTGTAACACACATTTCAGAATATATGTTGAGACCTATTTCTACTGTTAGTGAATTGTGACTCAGAATCCAAACATCTAAAGACTGTATGATTAAATAGAGGCAGCATTGGAATGCAGTATTAGATAGTCAACAATGGGAATTTCAATGGAAGATTAAATTTACTCCAAATATTATTCACCCATGAAATTAACATGTTTTATCATACCAATGTAATTCAATGTTGATTGTAAGAAATTGTGAGAAATTCATTTTCAAAAAAAATGTTGGAAACATAATTAGCATGACAGATAACTTGTTTTATATATGCTGGCATGCCAGGAAACTCAACAGTTCTGGAAAATGATTCATATTAATATGAATTGGGGAATCCATATACAGGTAGTCCTCAACTTACAACAGTTCATTTAGTAACAGTTCAAAGTTACAATGGCACTGAAAAAAGTGAATGAACGTTTTTCACAATTACGACCTTTGCAAAATCCCCATAATCATGTGATCAAAATTCAGATGCTTGGCAACTGGTTCATATTTGTGACTGGTGCTGTGTCCCAAGGTCACGTGAGCATCTTTTTTTACTTTCTGACAAGCAAAATCAATGGGGAAACCAGGTTCACTCAACCAGGTTATTTACTTTTTAACTGCAGTGATTCACTTAACAACTGTGGTCATAAAATGGGGCAAAACCCACTTAACAAATGTATGACTTAACAACAGAAATGTTGGGATTGATTGGGCCATAAGTTGAGGACTACCTGTACTATCTGTGTCCTTGGTAGATTCTGATTATTAGATAGCTGGATTAAGATATTAGTAGTATGTATTATGAACAAATTATGCACAAAATTTCTTCATTTTGTGCATAATTATATTATTATTAAGGCAATATTTTCTTAGAATCATATTTTCCCATGTTAAACTCTTAGATGCATAGTGCTGGGCAATAGGCTGAAGCAATAGGGCTGAAATGAAATGTGAGTTGGGGTATCAGTTCTCTGACATACTTCCTCACTATTTTTTACACTTTTTTTTTGCACACTTTCCAAAAAGGTAGCCTTAACAAGATGACAATACTTAAAGCCACCAGTTATCCAGCATCCGAAGATCACAAATATTTCTTGTTTTATTTTACTGTAGGCCTCTATTCATGAGTATGTGGTTGTGCAAAATGCATTCAATTATTTAAGTTACTGTATGTTCCACATCTAGCCTTCACTCATATTGTTTCACTTTCCGTGACTTCAGTGCCAGATGAGCCACAAATAAACACATATGTCAACAAATATCTTAAACTGCTTTTCACTCACCATAACCTATAACTCTCTGCTGTACCCTCACGCTTTGCTTGATTAGGAACATACGTATGACTTATTCCACTTTTATATATTAAAAAAAACTATATGGGGAATAGAGATGGGAAATGAATTACCTTCTCTCATATATATACAAAAAAACCCTGTTTGTTCATTTTTTCCATTTCCAAATGATGCATAGATTTGGGTTTTTTTTTTCCTAAGATTGAATTTTGTTCTGAATTGATCTTTGGTAAATGAAGTGCTTTGAAATAACTGCAATGGTGTCCACATGAATTTTGTAATTGGTGTATACTGTAGCTTGTTTATAATCTCACCCTAAATACTGGTTTTAAATAAAAGTATGCAAAATTTCTGACATAAAAAATTAATAAAAAGAAATACTAAGCATGTTCAAAGTATATTCCTATTAATTGCTAATTAACCCCAGCCAGTCATACACATGGGGCTGACATTGTTATTATGGAATCTAATAATTTTCAGTTTTGGCACCTTTCTTCTTAGAAATTATGTCTACCAATGAAATAATAATTTGAAACAGCATGCATAAAAGTGCTCAACTCTAAAGAAGTATCTGTATCATTTCAACACATATAGTCATTCATATTCTTGACAGGCAACTGTACGAAATTGCGATTGCATGCTTATGGCATGTTTTTTTTTTTCATTATCATTTTCTCCAAAAATGCATTCCTAATTAGCTCCTCAGGGAGCTGACTTCAAATGTAGAGTATTTTAGGTATATATAATTTCATTAAGTTAGTCCAACCAGGTTTCTGGCAAGAATGATTATGATAAGGCAGAGAGGGATACCATTTTCCTATAAGTTCTAATTCAAAAGCCTTATCTAAATAAATATGCGCATACCTTTGATCTCTTCAACAGGTATTAGAGACATTTTCACTTACATTCATTTATTTTTTCCAGCCCTTTTCTAAGGAACTGGAAGATGTAGCAGAAATATTTTTCTAATATGCTCACACACACACACACACACACACACACACACACACACACACACACAGAGAGAGAGAGAGAGAGAGAGAGAGAGAGACAAATGTAGAACAGATGCTTTGGCATAGCAAGATTAAAATATTGTAAGAATGCATCATACTTGCTCTTGCAAATATGACTCATAAGTGGTTGAAAGCCATCCTGAATGGGTCTCAGAATGTTCAGATCAAGTTTTACAATTGATGAATGTAACATTTAAACCAACCTCCAGAGGAACCTTTTGGAGGGAGAGAAGTATTCCAGAAGCAAATTATTTCAATAGGGAATTATCTTCCATAATTGGAGTTTAGGATATTTTACTGTTCAAAAGGAGTTGCAAGAATTAAGGAGTTATTTCTTTCAACATTCAGTCAACGATTTCTGATTTTAGTTGATCTATGTTTTGTCACTAATTTCAACTGAAATAACTGGTTTTGTTTAATTTAATTTATTTGTTTAGTTGATATATGTTTTGTCACTAATTTCAACTGAAATAATAACTGGTTTTGTTTACTCATTTAATTTAATTTGTTTAGTTGGTCTATGTTTTGTCACTAATTTCAACTGAAATAACAACTGGTTTTGTTTTACTTGTTTAATTTACTTTGTGAAATGTGCTTTGCAGTGTTAAATGTTCATGGTCATTAATATTAGAAAGGAACTGAAGCATAAATATTAAAAGCACCTCAATAATAAGCAAAAATAATGTTTGTATCTGAAATAAATAAACTAGACACAGAAAAAAATTAAATTGTTAATATTTCTATATAAATTCACTCAAAGTGATTCTGTCATTTCCAGGATTTAAGCTGTATAGATAATGATTTTATTTATAATTATATGATAGTCAGAATTCAAATAATGTATGTAGATCAGATAGTTACTTCTCAAAAAGTATTTTGTACGCTATGAGGAAATACAAAATTATTCATAATTTTTAAAAGGATCAAAATTTGAAATATTTTCCCAAATACAAGAATTTGACTCATTCAATTAAAGTGGCTTTATAGCAATATAAGAAATGAAAATATTGTAATTATGGGTAAAGTGAAGGGCACTAGAACTATAGCATTCCCACCAAAGCTGCAAAATTTGAAATACAAAACAATAAACAAATAAGACTGAATCTGATCAGACACAGGTAAACACTAATTTATTGAACTTACTCTTTTATCAGTGAAGAGAACAAATGCAAAGTTCTACATTTCCATCACTAATTCGTTAAATCACCCAGCAAGCAATAATTCAATTAATGAAGGAAGTGTTACTTTTTAAGCATGACAAAATAACATCTTCAACACTCTGCAATGATAAATTTATCATTTGTGAACCAAATTTAAAGTCACCTGCTTCACTCTGACTTTAAATCTGAAGATTGATTGTTATATTGAATTTATGTCCTGCCACAATCAAAGAGAGATTCTTGGCAGGTTACGTTCAAAATATTTTGTCAGCATGCATGCATGGAGCAGATCAGTCAGGTTTCTATTACATGGAAGAGATGACCTTCAGAATTAGTGCTGCTATATTCGTAGGAGCAATTTACGAGTTTCACATCAATGCCTATTATCGATGGGAAAATCTTTGATATACTTGAGAAAGGCTGTGAAATACAATTTTGTAGATCATTTTTGATCTTTTGATGATGTCATTCATGGATAAAATTGATTATCTTGAGAGTTAGAAAAATTGTTTTTGCATGTTTCTAGAGATTTGTGCTCGAAAATTTTAGCTCCAGGGCTTTTTGAATTCCAGTAGCAACTGAAAGCTTAGTTCTATTTCTCCAGCTATTTAAATATACACCAAAATACCCCAAAAATTGATAATTTATTAAGGTAAGTTTAGCAGGCATCAATTTATCAATGAAATTAGCCTTCCTTTTCATTTTCATCTAACAGAATAAGGCAATGATTATCCTGATCTGACAACAAAATGTGGAAAACAGAACAAAAACAGTTTTTATTTAATCAAAAACTTCCAACCAAAACTTTGAATTTTTCAATACAGAATGTTTTAGTACAACACAGGTATATAAAAAACAAGCTATATAAAGTAAAAGAGAGAGAAAAAGGAAAAAAGAAAATGATTTATGCCTTCTATCCTTCTTTTATACATTTGTATAAACACATAATAGTTATAACACTTCCCTTTCATGCAGGAAACTGGGGTTTGTTGAATAGAATAGCTGGATATAATATGCTAAAACAAACAGACAAATAAGGCTTGGGTAGGGTTAGCAGATCTGATCGCAAATACTGGTAGTCCTTGACTTACAGCAGTTCATTTAGTGACCGTTTGTTACAATCTACAAGTTTGAAGTTACAACAGCAGTGAAAATAGTGATTTATGACCATTTTTTCACACTTATGACTATTGCAGCATCCCAGTGGTCATCTGATTTACATTCAGATGGTTGACAACTGACATATATATGATGGTTGCAGAGTTCAGGAGTCATTTTGCAATCTTCTGACAAGCAAAGTCAATGGAGAACCTAGATTCATTTAACAATCATGTTACTAATTTAACAACTGCATTGATTCACTTAATAAATGTGGCAAGAAAAGTAATAAATTTTATTAAGTAAATTAAGTGAACATAAATTTTGGTCTCAATTGTAAGTTGAGGACAACTTGTACTTGAAAAATTTGTACCTCCAGAAAAGAAATACAAAAAAATATCACCAACTGATCTTTCCATGTAAAGGTTATTTGTATTTTTGTTTTACTAGAATATATATAGTAATAGCAATAGCACTTAGACTTATATTCTGCTTCACAGTGCTTTACAGCCTCTCTAAGCAGTTTACAAAGTCAGCATATTGCCCCCAACAATCTGGGTCCTCATTTTATCCACCTCAGAAAGATGGAAGGCTGAGTCAGTCTTGAGCCTAATGAGATTTGAACTGCCAAATTACAAGCAGCCAGCAGTCAGCGGAAGTAGCCTGCAGTATTGCACTCTAACCACCACACCACCATGGCTCACTTCATATAGGTGACAACAGATTATAATTTCTTATTATTTCTGTTATGTGGCTAGGAGATAAAATTTATAAAATATTTGTATATTTCATATTTCATTGGTGGTATATATGTCTAAGTGCTATTGCTATTGCTATAAGCAAATAGTAATAGTAATGAGAATGGATTTTTTTAAAAAACAACACTATAATTGATTGTTGTATGCAGATATCCTGTTTAAATTCTACATATTAGGGGGAAAAAAAGCTATACAGCTTGAAAAGATTTCATATAATATCTTTCCAAACACTAGATAGCATTGTGCAATTTGGCTTAATTGAATATATTTGTACTGTTCAATAACATTTATTTTTTATTAAACTTCAATCAATCTCACTGTTCAATATTTCTCTTTTCCCAATGTTCCTTTATTTTTGCAACACTACAAATTGACCATAGCAGATAGCTTTTTATGTGTTAGATCAGTTTGAATTCTAATCAATGAATGCTTGATTCACAGCGTAGTCTTAAGAATCTAAATATGTCATCCACTTCAAGCATATTGCCTATATTTTTTCTAGGACTATAGATAAATTTAATTGAGGAAGAAGGATGGTTAGGAAATGTAAATATAAACAAATAAATAGATAGATAAAGGTTGATAAGTGGAAGGATACAATCTTATTTTGGTCATTAATTTCAAAGAGTGAGCTCACAACTTAGAGCTTATGGCCTAGACAGGATTTCTATTACCATAAACTCATCTGTTCAGATTATAACTGTATAAGACAACAAGATGAAAGTCTTCTCAGAGCTACTTTTTACAACAGGCTATTCATGTCATATGCAACTTCCAAACCCAAATATATACAGCTTTGAAAATGGGAATCAAAAATTGGCCAGCTGGTATTGGGTTTGCATGTTTATCAACACATAAAAAAGCACTTAAGTACTGCCAAAGGGTTAAGGAAAATAGAGAAAAACCCTGATTCAATATTTTTGAAAAGAACAAAAGTGATAGCAATATTTAATCTGAAGTCACATAAATATTCCACTTTTATGAGGAGATATATTGGTAAACAAGAAAGAACAAGTTTGTAATGGAACAAAATACTGTATGGAGGCATTTTGTAATGCAGACTTTATCATTGTAATTGTCAAGAATATAAATCTGGCTGAATCCTGCCAATGCATATACCTTTCTTCCATTTGTTTATTTTTTTAAAGACATGCTTTCAGATATTTGAGTACCCTCTAAAAGTTACCAGTAGTTTTAGTGTGGAGTGAAGCAAAACAGATTAAATGGATACATATTTGTAATGTAATACTGACGCTTGGCATTGCCTGACTAACAAGATGTACCTCAATCTTTCTTTAACCTAGTTATTTTGCCTCCCTACTTTTCTAAGTAAAACAATTCAAGTATTATCTCAGCGGGAAAGAAAACCTTGGAAGCATCTGCACTGGATATTTTAAGATTAATCAATTTGTATCTTCTATTCACCAGCTCTGCACAGACTGTATGATTAGGGTTAAGGGTTATGAGATATAGGCTGGAAAAATCTAATAGCAGCAAAGGGTACAGTAAATATCAGATTTTGTAAGTTTAGGACTTTCTACATATATAGAACTATGATATCGGTCTACAGAGTTAGACAGAAATATCAATGATGTCCATGGCCCTGGATCATATTTACAATGGTAACCAAGCATGTTTTTTTACAGCGGTCACAAGCTGACTACAATATCCATGGCAAGTAATGATCCTATGTAGCCATCATGTATGCATAAGAAATAAGAATGATAGAGGTAGACCAGATGCTCTATTGTTTTACAATGAGTTCCTCAACTAGTTTCCTTATAAATAGGTCTTATTGTGTTCACTGAAAACTTATTTTAAGCTGTACAGTACATAGTAAAACAAATGATAAATATTGTGTTTACAAGAAACTGAGTACAGGATCGTAGTCTAGTGCATGTATTGTAGTATAATAGAAAAGTATTTTTGTAAGATATTCTATTTCTCTGTCAATAATTTATGGTATAATGCTAAGGTAGAGGCCAATTCTATTTTCAAAAACCTTTCCCATATTTGGTGTCTCCCAAACTCCTTTGCCTTTTAATTTAAGCTTAGTTGTTATGATGCTTCTATTCTGGTGTGTGTGTGTGTGTGTGTGTGTGTGTGTGTATACATGAACTAATGAATCAACCCCCCCACCCTTTTCTCCCCAGGAAACCCAATTGTAAAACATCTTGGTTATGAATAGTGAACAGTTTACCACTACAATAATAATCATCAATTATACAGGGCTAAACAGCATTTCATTGGTGCAAAAATCACTTGAAACAACACTATTAAACTCAATGGGGGTGAATCCCCTTTTGTCTTGTAAAAAAAGGCTCATGCTGAGGACTAGCAGTTAGCTTCTCTCTTTCATGCATATTTCATCCATATTCATACACTCCGGGTGGCTCCATTCCCAGAATTGCTTTTAAAATTCTTTGCTATAGTTTGGCAATCCTAAAGGTTATATTCATATAGTAGGCACAATACATTGTAACCAGTTATGTATCTCTCTCCACTGAATTTCATCCATATTACTGTTCCGCATTTTCCTCTCTTCTAACTAAACTTTTAACTCTGTCCTTATAGTATTTCCTTTTGATGTGAGAGATAAATTTCTTCTGGAAATTTATTTGGAACAACTTCATTTTCTATGTCTTTTCTTATTCACAAATTGGCTGTCTTTCTTTCCTGCTGAAAAGAGACAAAAACTCCTAATCCTGCTTTTTCCAAACTCTGCTTCTTATTTTTCATCTTATTCCTTGCCATATAGAACCATTTACATCCTGATACTTTTACTCTATACTTCTTGCCTCACATTCTCCCACACACTCTTACAACTCACTGTTACACTCTGTTCCGTTAGTTGGTAAGTCTCTGTTCTGCCTTGTTTCATTTTTTTGTCTGTAGCAGCTGCAGTTTATTTCTAAAACTTGTCTCTGTCTTTGCCTCCTATTTACTTTGCTGTTGTAGGTCCTATTCATCCTGACTCCCATAATAACAAACCATCTGAACCTCAGTTACACAGACCCTTTGCAGCCAGACTTTTTACTCTATTAATTACTCCCAAACTGTATAAAACCTAGCAAGTTCTACTTCGTATGACATGTTGAATAGTAATAATAATTATCTCTCAACTGCAATAGCAACTATTTATTTGAATTCTTCAAACAGCTGCAACTAAAATGCAATTATCCACTAGTGTAAAACCGGTTTTTATGTGTCCTTAATGTTCCCTAGTTTAATACGTTTGCCTTCAACTCTTATCAATTTGGGCGAAAGTTTATTTTTAATGAAGCACTGCAAATCAAATTGTTCCTCAGTCCCCATTTCCCCTGAAAATCTTTGCTTGGCTTTATATTATTACTGATTAAGAACTTCATTGCATTTTCCATCCATCAATAGAATTAAGATGGTAGAATTATTTTTTCTTAAAGCACTGCTTCCCTTTGGGTATCCTTTTTAAACTATATTATTTTATGGCTATAATTTTGTTATCATTTGTGATTTTAACTTTGAAATCTCTTCAGCAATAGGGCCAACCTAGACATGCAATAGGTCCTGTTTAAGACAAACATTCTGAAATTACTAAGCTGAAATTACTAGCTGAAATCAGCTATTAACACTTTTTAAATCCTCTTTTATAGCATGTAAATTGATCGAGTATTTCAGCCATTCTTTGTAAGATTTAGAGAGACTGATGGTAGAACTAAAAATGGCATTTGAATGTTTTGCATTTGTATAGTACTGTTGATTCATATTCAAGAAACCAGAAACTGGTGAATCAATATAAATATACTGTCAATTGTGTATCCTCAAACTTTTAAGCTCATCAACCCCTTCATGAAATTTGAGAATCGTTCACCTAATTCCAAATATTTACTAAATAAAAATAATAAACATGAAAATAATAATAATAGTAATAATAATAATATGCTTTACAACCATGAACAGCTTGACATGGGCATGACTTAAGATGTGAACCATCAAGAAAGAAACAGAAGGTTTAATACTTGCTGCTCAAAAACAAGCACTACAAACGAATGCCATGAAAGTGAAGATACAAAAAAAACACTGACAATCCAAACTGTCGACTTGGCAATGACAAAGTTGAAACTGTTTCATATTTAGTATGTAAGTGCAGCAAAATCACACAAACTGATTACAAAGCTAGACATGACCGAGTTGCTAAACTAATCCACCTGGGCATTATGTAAAAAATACAACTTACCTGTATCCGAAAAGTCATGGGAACACAAAGTGGAAAAAGTTGTCGAAAATGAGAAGGTGAAGATCTTATGGGACTTTTGAAAAAGACAGATCATCATTTAGAACACAACACGCCAGATATCACAGTCATCAAAAACCGAAGCATACAATTTATTGACATCACTACTAGGAGACGCCAGAGTAGAAGAAAAAAAAACTAGAAAAAAATCACGAAATATCATGACATGGCCATCAAAACTACCCGCTTATGGATAAAACATGTGACAGCAATATCCATTGTCATCAGGGCACTTGGCACCATTTCCAAAAATTTTACACAGTACATCAAGAAATTGCAGTTGCATTCAATAACACCAGCAGAACTGCAAAAAACTGCGCTACTCAGAACATCGTATATTTTAAAGAAAATACTTGGTCAAAACCTAGGATGCTGGCAGTAACCTATATCAACCATCAGTGCCAGTTAACAATATTTGTGATACATTTTTAAATGTTCAGTTGAGTTTCATGTTTAATGAATAAAGTATATAACAGCAACAACAACAATCTTGCCCCCTTGTATAATCCAATAAACTGTGAAGGTCAATACTAACTACTTTGGGAAATACTGTGCTAGATTAACACAAGTGCACATTTATCCTCATTATTCTGTTTAATTGTAATTAATCACTATTACAATTTATGGAGTGATATCAGTACTTTCCTCATCACCTATAGCATAACTGGAAAGCTGAGTCTAAAAGATTTTTTTAGAAAATTGTTCTGTATTTATATGGCTTTGTATTTATCATATTTATATTGCACTGTATTTATCATATTTGTATATTTTATAGGCAACTCATAATTAGATATTTTAGACCAGGGCTGAGATTCTACCGGTTCGGTCTGGTTCTATAGAACCAGATGTTAGGGCTCCCAGTATTTTGGAGAACCGGTAAATGGCTTGCTGACTGGCCCCAGCCCTCTCCACCCACTTCTCCACTCCCTGCCCAGTCAGTCCCTATTGCACCTGCGCAACATCGTGCACATGCGCAACATGCCTGCAGCCTGCTTTTGCCCACCAGGCCAGCCATTGCTGCCTTCCTTTCACTCCTGGAGAGCAGACAAGCAGCCCCATTGAATCCTGTTTCTCTCTGCTGCCTAGGAGCCATTTCCCAAAGGGAGGGGCCTTGAAAGCTTTTTGCTCTGCTGGGAGAGGTTCTCCCAGCAAAAGCAGGTGAAAGAAGCAGCCTGGAGCCAATCTGCCTGCTCACAGGTAAGCCTGCCCTTCCCCCACTGTCCCCCACTGGGGCTCCCTGGGCCTCGGCCAGCCTACCTAGCTGTCCCCCAACTTCCCCAGGTTCAGCTGGACAGCTAAGCCACGACGCAGTGCTCTCCCAGCTCTCCTTACCAGATGGCAGGTGGAGGACCTGGCCACCACCTATAAGCAGCACCATCAAACGGGAGGCAGCCAGGTTTGCCATCTCTGCTGCCCATGGAGGTGCTTTAGTAGGGCTGGGGCGTGTGTGTGTGTGTGCTCATGGCCCTGCTTTAAGTATGTGGAGGTGCTTAAAGCAGCAGGGCCACGAGCACCTGCTGTTGCTGCATGCAGAGGTGCTTTGGGGGCCTGGGATGGGGGATACTAAAGGCCCCGCTACAGCCGCATGCCTTGCATTACTTCACTTACGTGGAATTCTTTGCCTTCACCTTGGTCTTCCCTGGCAACCCACTGGGAGAGATGGTCAGGTCATTTTCCTGACTATCGCTAGCAGCAGCACCAGCAGCAAGACAAAGTGGTGCTCCCACTCTGCCACAGCCTGGTAGGCAGCAACTGCCAGCATTAAGAGTTGCTATGGCAACTTCCCTCCTCCACCTCCTCCTTCCCCCTCACTTGCCACCTCCCTCTCGGCTTCAGTCCTCCGGGGGCAAGTCCAATGGTCATTGCAGTCATGCCACTCTAGCCAAGGTCCCACTCTGTAGTTTCGCATCCTGGAAGTGCCAACAGAGCTGAAGTTGAAGCCAAGAGGGAGGCGGCAAGTGAGGGGACAGAGGAGGAGGAGCACGAGGGAAGTTGCCATAGTAACTCTTCTTAACACCGGCAGTTGCCGCCTACCAGGCTGTGGACGAGTGGAAGTACCACTTTCTTTTGCTGCTGCTGCTGCGAGCAATGGTCAGGAAAATGACCTGGCCATTGCTCTGAGAGGGTCGCTGGGTTCAAGGTGAAGGGTAAAAATTCCACATAGGTGGAGTGTTGCATCCTGGAAGCGCCAACAGAACAGGAGAATTAGGACTTGTGTGGTTGGAGCCGGCTTGCAGGAGAAGAGTTTGTTTTGGTGGAATGCTGGTGCTCGAAGTGGCCCACTGACCCCTCTCCTCTGCTGTAGTCTGGCGTTCCATGTGGGCATAGAGAGCTGTCTTTGCCCTCCCTCTTCCCAGGCTCCCTTCCCTGTTTCACCTGCCCACTCTCCCTTGCGTCCTTTCTTCCCCCGCCCCCCAGCAATGGCTTCTTCGGCACCTCCAGGTTTCAACTGGGGTCTGATCATGAACATTGTGAACAGCATCATTGGGGTTGGTGTGCTGACGATGCCCTTTTGTTTCCGACAGGCATTAATGGTTATTATATAAAATATATAGGTTGAATATTCCCCTTTGGAGCAGTAGCATGGCTTGCTTGTCATATTGCTCAAGGTTTATGTTTCATTTTTTAATTCTTATTTTGTATTCTTTTTAAATTGAGTTATATTGTCTATTCTTAGAACATCTATCCTGCATTATTGATATAAAAGAGGATAGCATATGTAAGAGTTCTCTTGATACATAAACTCCAAAGTTCAGTATTTCTTTAATGCTTTCTCTGTCTTATATTGTCTGGTCATGTTTGTTATAACCTGGTGCTTAGATACCTGTTTATCTGTGTGACTTGTCTGACAGGCACAAAAATATAGAATTTGGGATTAAACTTTGTTTTATAAATTGAAAAATTACAAACTATTTCTGTTCATCATTAAAGTAATCTTATATCTATTTGACAGTCTATAAATCTTGTTTCTTTTTTTCTATTTTTCCTTCCCCCTCAACATTGCCATGGATATCAAGAGGCTTTCAGATTGTGGAATCAGGGGTGGGATTCTACCAGTTTGCACCTATTCAATAGAACCGGTTGTTAACATTCTAAGCAGTTTGGAGAACTGGTTGTTAGAAGAAATTACTGGCCTAATCCTGTAAGGAAACATTCTGGTGTTGCTTACAGAAACTGCCTCTCTGTTAACCCTTATTACATTCTTGGCAGGACTAGACTTCCTGTCTCAGGAACTTCTCTGGAGGTTTTTTTCCCTCCTTTGCTGGTACTTTGCTTGTGTGGAGTGACCATTCAATGTTACAATGGCACTGAAAAAAATGACTTATGACTGTTTTCCACACTTATGACAGTTGCAGCATCCCCACAGTCACAAGAGGCCAGGCGAGGAGATGCGTGCCTCAATGTGAGTGATATTGAGTTGGCCATGTCCCATCAATAACATGACCACCAAGCCACGTCCACCCAGTCACATGACCATCAAGCATGCTCACCAACTAAGCCACGCCCACAGAACCAGTTGTTAAAACATTTGAATCACCCCTGTGTGGAATCCAATGTAAAGTAGATTTTAGAAACATATGCCCCAGGTTGTTTCATATTAAGAAATTATCTCTGTGTTTAAGCTCCAGATATATTCCTTAGGAGCCATTTTGGTGTAGTGGTTAAGGCATCAGGCTTGAAACAAGGAGGTTGAATTGTAGTCCCACCCTAGTGCCTAGTCCCACCTAAGGCCCAAAGCCAGCTGTGTGACCTTGAGCCACTCACTATTTCACTAGCCCTAAGAAGAAGGCAGTGGCAAATCCTTTCTGAAATCTTGCCAAGAAAACTGCGGGGATGTTTCCAAGTAAGATGTCAGGATTGACTTGAAGGCACACACAAAAGATAAAGTTTGCATTACATGGCTTTATAGAATAAAGTTTTCTGCAGTAATTAAGAAAAAAAGTGAAGTGAAATTGCCTGTCCAATGAATAAGTGGCATACATATTATAATAAATGAATATGCAGCTTCCTGAAATTCCCAGCCATTGCAGCCATTGTTTAAAAGTTGCTCTTTTTTATTTAAAAAAATCAATATTTACATAAATATTTATAATATTTACATACAAGCCACTCCCAGTCAGCAAGCCACACCTACAACTTAGGCCACACCCACAGAACTGGTTGTTAAGAAATTTGAATCTCACCCCTGGTTTAGACTGACTTTAGGTTGATATCTGTGATATCTTTCTCTTTCTTGTTTTCCTTTCTCTTTCCTGTTTCTTCATTTTCCTTCTGCTTCTTTATTATAAAATCTTTATATATGTAACATTTTAAGCTAGTAACTCGACTTTCTATTCTCAAAGACAGAATTGTTCACTTACACATGTTTAAATAATTAAGATAAAATGAAATGTTTCAGGCTGCATTCCTTAAACCAGGGAGTAAGTTTCTTTGAATTCAGTAGCATATATTTCAAGTATATATTTATAGTGAAGAAATGGTAAGAAAGGAAACTGCATTATGAATCTAAAAATACAACAATGTTTAAAATCTTGAATTATTGGAAAGGGAAGAAACAATGCCATAAAGGTATCATCAGATCATCACTTAGGAATGCAACTCTTTGCTTAGATTTCTATCCATTAAGCATTAGATTTTGCTGGGTGGTATGTTTGTAGCACTTAACTGAGCTGAACATCTGTTCAATACATCAGAATATCTTCTCAACAGTATTCTGAGATATATTCACCAAATAGATTTACCAGTCATGCTTACTTTCTTCAGAAAATTTCAGGGGAGCAGCAGGAAACTGCCATATATGGAATGACTTGATAATTTAGGTCACATCTAAGTTACATACTTAATATTTATTGATAAGAAATTATTTATTTTTATATTCAAGATACTATATTTGAGAACAGTGTTTGTCACCTTGGCAACATTAAGCATGCTGGCTGGAGAGTTTGGGGACTTGAAGTCCAGACATCTTCAAGATACTAAGAACATCAAACACTATTTTAGAGTATGCTGAATGACTTATTTTAGAATTCAAGTGTAACATTGAATACAATGTCTCTCTTCAAGCTTTGAATTTTCTGCTACAGTAATTGGTCTGACCCACCCTCCAAAATAAATAAACCCTCCCACAGACTTGCTCTATCACAATAAAATAGTTTTGCAGATGTGAATGTTGTCTTTATGACAATAGTTGACAAATTACATATAGCTTCTGTGTTTTAAATCTTCCTTTTTTAGAAATAACTAAAAAGGAAACCATAGACATCAATCAGTTTTTATATAATTTTAATATTGTTTCCAGAGGCAAAAAAAATGTTTGATTTTCTCTCTAAATAGAGTGCAAAAATATTGCTGTTTCCCCACTAAAACAAATTTATATAATGGAAAGACCTTCAATATATATTTATTTTGGTAGGCAACAATACAGTGTTGCTTGAGGCAACATTTGCTCTAGTCCATGATACAATCTATAAAGCTTAAATTAGTGTATGTATTAAATGTTGCAATAATGAAAAGCATTTTAATTTGGTGCTATGTTGCTAAATGAACTTTTTTCAGCTTCATAAATAAACCATTAAATTACTGGCTACATTAATAAAGAAGACTATTACAAAGAAAACCATTTCAGACTTATTTTAGTGGCATTAGAACCAGCTTTAGCTAAACATACTGCAACTCAAAACGTTGTATCTTGCTAGTAAGTCATTTCAGACATTAAAAATTGAAATGATATTTACAATAAATAACATTTTACTTATTGGTAATTGTAATTGTACCTCTTAAAACTATTTTAAAGATTTATATCATATTATTTGCACAAGTGTTAAAAGTGACAACCCATTTTATTAGTATTTCAGAACCTTGACTCTTTTAGAAAAATCCATGTTTATCATATGAAGCAGAAACAGAATATAACGCGAGAATATAAAACAGTAAAAAGGTGATTTGTTGGTTCTTCTAATTAACAACTAAAACATGAATGTCAACAGTGGCCAAGTTATTACTTTGCACACAAGATTTTGTCATATTATTACTGTTATCTCCGCTTCCCACTGTGTTTGCATTTGCTGTGTTGGATGAGGAGATCACATTTTTTCTTTCTGTCCTGGCCACTTTTTACCAAGGCACAATTGAGAGCATTTCACAAACTGCATCACTGTTTGGTTTAGTGGCAGCACTGCCTCAGATAGAAAGTCCATTCAGAGAGTGGTAAGGACAGTCAAGATGATTATAGGAAATTCGCTTCCTGTTATTTAGGACACTGCTTATAAGCGTTATGTGCTTAGAGCTAGAAGCATTTTTAAAAACCCTACACACTCACTTCACAGTTGGTTTCTCTTGCTCCCTTGGGGAAGAGGTTTCAAAGTATCTATAGCAGGACTACTAGATTCTGTATCAGCTTTATTCTTTATGCCATCTGTCTTGTAAATTTGCAGGATTCTTTTTTTTTTCTCCATATATTTGAACTTAAACTGTGATATTTCTCTGTGTCATATATGTGTGTGTATGTGGGTATATACATAATAGTTATCTTTTGAGTGCTGAATGCAATGAAATTTCATTTTAATATATGCTAGTTAGTGTACATTAAAAATGACAATAAAATTCTGTACTACTCTACTCTTAGGATGAACTTTTGATACTTTTATTTTATAGTGTTATAATTACTGCATGGAATACAGCTAGCCTTGACTTATGACCACAATTAGGACCAGAATTTCAATTACTAAGCAAGTTGATTATTAAATGAGTCATTCCCCATTGTTACAATTTATTTTGTTCTGATTGTTAAGTGAATCACTGCAGTTGTTTAGTAAATCATATGGTTAAACAAATCTGGCTTCCTATTGGCTTTGCTTATCCGAAGCCAACTGGGAAACTCACAAATGCCAATCATAGACCTCAGATGCTGTAAATGTTGTAACTACTTGCCAATTGTCAAGCACTTGAACTTTGAACATGCAGCCATGAAGATGCTGCAACAGTTGTAAGCATGAAGGCTGGTTTTAAGTCACTTTTTCCAGTGCTGTTGTAACTTCAGTACTGTTGTAACTTCAAATAGTCATCAAATGAATATTTATAAGTCAAAGAACACTTCTACAAAAATTAATGTGGCTGGATTTTAACAGAGATTATAATAGTTTTAGCCAAATTTCAGTAAATAATTTGCACTATAAAAACACATGCTGTAACTTTTCAAAACTCCTAGATTTGCACAGACTAAGTTTCTGCTTGACAGGGACATTGTTAAATCTGCATTTTAAAACTGATGGAGAAGATAAAATGTATTCTGAAAAATCCCTAATGATGTTTACATTAGATAACTTGTAGCCTAGACTTTGTTAGTAGATTGCTACAATCTGGTGATTTAGCAGAATCTTCATTGTGATTTTCTGTTCCCAGTTGGCTGCTAAATTGCTTCCTTGGCTGTGCCTTTAGGTCTTGGTTATAAATTGGATCTTTACAGCTACTTGAAGGAGTCAAAAAATGTACAACATGCTTCTAATATTGCCACATGGCTTAAATTATTTATGCACAGTCAATAGGTCCAGTCTAGCTCTGTAGTCATTGGATAAAATCTTAGGCAAAAGAGAATTTAATCCCCAACAATGAACCACAAGACTCCTGCACATGCCTTAAATGCTACAAAACTCTAAAGGATAATGAAAACTCCATCAAATGTTCTCTGTGTAACAAATACGCTCATCATGACTGCTTGGGATTACCCAAGCAATTGATTCAATACCTAAAATCATCCAATGAGTTTCCATTTCTCTGCAATTCATGCAGACCCATACTGGATCTGTTGGAAAGAATCGATACCATTGAAACACGATTAACATCCCTTGACACCAAAGTAGCATCCCTGGACGCCTTAATAGAAAGATTATCCAACCTCGAAAAAAAAGACACAATGCAAAAACCTGAACACCCAATAGCTACAAACCACATCTCTACTCAACAACCACAACCCAATCCACAACCCAATCCACAAAAAAACATAACACAGACAAATATTGATATCCCAATCCTCATCAGAGAGGCTGTTGAGCGTGAACGGAAACGTCCAAACGCCATCTTATTTGGTCTAGAGGGCATCAATGATAATGATGACATCACAACTGTCCGAAACATCATCAGTGATTATCAAGCATCAACCATCTCCCCTGATGAAATACTTGACATTTCCCGCATTGGCCGAGAGCTCAAAAACAGTGACGGCTCTCTGACCCCACGCTTCTGCAGGGTCATTTGCAAAAATGAATCAAGCAAACGCAAATTCATTTACACTATAAATTCACTCGCCAAAACCAACACCAACCATAAGAACCTCCGTTGTCGCCCTGACCTAACCATACAGCAACGTGCCCGCTCCCGTGTACTCCGCACTGAACTCAAAAAACGTCTCGACAATGGAGAGAAGGACCTGTACATTGACTACCATGCTGACTGTATCAAAAGTAAGTCACACATCCCGCAACTCAGCTTTAACCTTCAACCACAACCCTACCTCAACCAATCCACCATCACCCAAGACTAGGCACGCACGCCCCTAACTACCTCAACTCCAACTACTGCTGGCCTTAAATGCAAGCTACTCAATGCAAGAAGCCTTGTAAATAAAATACCTGAATTTTTCCTCCTACTAAATATGGCTAAATTCGACATTATATTTGTCTGTGAAACATGGCTCAATGCATCTCTCCCTGACTCCATTACCACAGTAAGAGACTATCATGTTTACCGATCAGATCGTGAAATTCGTAGAGGAGGTGGTGTTGCTATCTTCTACAAAAAGTCCTTACATCTAAAAAATATCCAAGTTACCCAGGAGCTTGCTCTTCCTGAGACCATTATCTGTGAACTATCCTTAAATATCACAATTCGATTCTTACTATGTTACAGAGCACCTGATTACGACATCGAACATGTAAACAAGCTAAATACACTACTAACATGGGCAGCATCCTGCCCATACCCTTTTATCTTTCTTGGTGATTTCAATCTGCCTCATATTGACTGGACCCTAAATGAATGTACAACTGAAACCATACATGCAACCTTTTACAATGCTGTTACAAATCTGGGACTGGAACAGCTAGTATCCAACAACACTAGACTAAACAACTGCCTCGATCTCATCTTTTGCAATAGTTTGAATTTAATTTACGGAATACAAACTAAAGAACCCTTTTCCAGCAGTGACTACAATATGATTGACTTTTGTCTCAACATACGTCCACACAAAAACCACCACAATGATGTGATCCCCAATTATAATTTCAAAAAAGGCAACTATGATCTTATAAACAACTATCTCTCATCCCTTGATTGGCAATCTCTATTCACTGGATGCAATACTGTTGAAGACCATTACAACATATTTTTACTTGAAGTCAAAAGAGTCATCAAACTATATGTACCAACAACTACTCCCAAAACAAAACAAAAAAACAGATTGCCCATAACAATAACGAAACTTCAATCCAAAAAGAGATCACTCTGGCGAAAAAACAAATCTGGTCACGTTGCCAATTTCAAAAGCCGATACAAAAATTTATGCCACCAAATAAAGACCGAATGCACCAATTATCACATTAAACAAGAGGAAAACCTTCTAAGCACCAATTCCACCAATGCTTTTTACAATTTTGTAAACAACAAACTAAAAGATTCAAGGTCCATCCCACCCCTGATAGGACCTAATGGTAAAGACTGCAACGACGACACCATTAAAGCCAACATCTTTAACACATTTTTTGGCTCAGTATTTGTAAACAGCAATGGATCATGCCCAGCATTTCCTAGCCGAACCACAGATAACTACGGTGATCTAATACATATCGATTTTACAGAAGACAATGTTGAAAAAGCACTACGCAATCTAAAACCATCCCTATCTATTGGACCGGATGGAATATGTGCCTATTTCTTAAAATGTTATCCACTGCCATAGCCAAACCTCTAAGCATAATCTTTGAAAAATCTTTCAGGACCAGTTCCTTGCCTAACCTATGGTCACAAGCCACAGTCATCCCCATCTTCAAAAAGGGAGACCCTTGCCTAGTTGAAAATTACAGACCAATCTCCTTATGCTGCGTCACCTGTAAAGTCATGGAATCAATTATTAACCAATCCATCATCCTCCACTTAGAGACAAACAACCTACTCTCCAATAAACAATTTGGTTTCAGAAAAAAACTATCCTGTAATCTGCAACTCTTACACTGCAAAAACATATGGACTACACAACTTGATCAGGGCAAAACAATAGATGCAATCTACATAGACTTCTGTAAAGCCTTTGATTCAGTGGTACATGACAAACTACTACTACTACTACTACTAAAATAAAATCCTATGGTATCTCTGGACAACTGCATTACTGGATAGAAGCATTCCTGTCAAACAGACAACAAATGGTCAAAATTGGGAGTGTCCTATCAAATTCTGTACCTGTCAATAGTGGTGTCCCCCAAGGCAGTGTTCTAGGACCAACTCTCTTCATACTCTACATAAATGACCTCTGTGATCATATTAAGAGCAACTGCATTCTTTTCGCTGATGATGTAAAGCTGTTCAATACCACAGACAATACTGCTACCCTTCAAGAAGATCTTGACTGTGTATCAGAATGGTCAAACAAATGGCAACTTCAAATCTCAACAAATAAATGCTCTGTCTTACATATTGGCAAAAAAAATCCGAAAATAAAATACAAGCTGAATAGTCAAGATCTTGTTGATGATCCAAGCTCTGTAAAGGACCTTGGAATACTCACCTCTAATGATCTAAGTGCTAGTGCCCACTGCAACTACATAGCCAAAAAGGCATTAAGAGTTGTTAACCTAATCTTACTTAGCTTTTTCTCTGGTAATATCACACTACTAACTAGAGCATACAAAACATTTGCTAGACCAATACTCGAATACAGCTCATCAGTCTGGAACCCACATTACGTATCTGATATTAGCACAATTGAGAAAGTCCAGAAATATTTCACAAGAAGAGTTCTCCACTCCTCTACTCATTGTAGAATACCTTATGCCACCAGACTTGAAATTCTAGAACTAGAAAACCTTGAATTACGCCGTCTTCGGTCTGATTTAAGCATGGTATATAAAATCATACATTGCAATGTCCTACCTGTCAATGAATACTTCAGCTTCAACCATAACAACACAAGAGCACACAACAGATACAAACTCAAGGTTAACCGCACCAAGCTTGACTGCAGGAAATACGACTTTAGCAACAGAGTGGTCAATGTCTGGAATACTCTACCCGACTCTGTAGTTTCTTCCCCAAACCCCAAAAACTTTAACCTTAGACTGTCTACTATTGACCTCACCCCTTTCCTAAGAGGTCTGTAGGGGGCGTGCATAAGCGCACCAACGTGCCTACCGTCCCTGTCCTATTGTTTCTTTTATTTTTCTTTTATTTTTCTTATATGTACTCATTTCATGTATTCATAATTATGTATACACTTTTACTTATCTCGTAAACAATTGACAAATAAATAAAATAAATAAAAATGAAGAATATTATTTGTGAGATAATCCCAGTGATATGTTGGGAATACATTGGAATACTGAAAGAGAGTTTTTCAAAAAACTGTCTAAAATTTTCATAAGCAGCAGGATTGGACAAGGAGCCTAATTATATCCCATAAAACTGTTGAACAATTGTATTGTCAGAAAAGAGCTTAATTACAACAGGAATTAAGCTTTCTTTCTGTTTCCAGGGGAATCTTGACATTGCTTTTGTACTCTTTTGGGCCAGAGTGTGATCAACTGGACAATTTTATTCCTGGAAATTAAAAAAATATCTTAGATATTTGAAACTTCTTACTGTGTTCAATTACAAGAGAGGTCTATGAGGCAAAGTTACATTTTGCTCCCCTTTAATATTTACATAAATGTTTGCAAGGCTCAGAATTGCATGCACCAATGATAGAGATAATGGCTTTCCATTTTTCTTTATGCATCCTGTATTGACACAGCTTGGCCTCATAAGAGTGCTTAATGAAATATCTAACCCATTGCTGTAAAAAAAAGAGGAGCTGACAAATATACAGCATTTTCAAATAGCAATAAAATCCATAATTGGTATATAGATAATCATAATATTGAAACAAGTTTAATGTTTTAAATATTTAATATAAAATTTCAACACTCCAGAAACAGTAAACTCATGCAATCTAGGCTGCCAATATAGCCTAAAGCAGTCCTGCTGACATTTTAATATTTCACTGGCACCAAAGAAGATACTTTCTTGCAGTGGCTATTAAACTGAAAAAACTAGTTTATTTTTTGCTGGGACAGTTGAATTATTGTAATCTTCATAATATAGTTTTTGTTTCATTTCAAATAATGTTTTTGAAAAATTCATTTTTCTTTGCAGCAGCTCCTGTGGAACATTTGTTATCTTCCCCCTAATGTGTGCAGTAAATTCTAGACAGTACTTTTATGCAGAATGTCCTGATTTTTGTTACATAAATGTCTCTTTTTATAAATTAACCTTTGCCTTATGTAGCTTTAAAATCTATATATAGTTATTTATTCATTATATTTCTAATTTGCCTCCAAACTAAAGGTTTCTGGGTAGATTATAAAAGTACTGAAAATGTTAATAAATTTCTAAAATCATAAAAAGCACAAATAAAGTTATAAAATAGCAATCAGTAAGCAAAAATATGTAGAATATTGGAAATCTAGCATTCCATATAAGTCAACATTACCATAAAACATTGTTTTTCAAATTTAATTTTCACAACTGGATTTTTTGTAAGGTTTTTCAACTGGCCAAAAATGGATGTCAGCAGTTCTACTACTTTAGAAACTTACAGCTAAGTTTTTTCTTTTCTTTTTCCCTCTAACATTGCTACCTATGTATCTTGTGTGGGTTTCATGTAAAGCTGCTGACATTATCCTCAACACCTTACCATAGACAGGATAAAGTCTACATGTCTTGGTTTATGAGCTTCAGAAGCACCAACATGATGTCAATGTTGATGTTTCAATATCCCGTTCAGATGGCGGTAATGAGATGTGGGATACACTCTTCTCTTTTTAAGTAAACAAAATGGGGTTCAAACTGTATTTGTTTTGCTATTTCATTTGGACCCTGCTGTCATTTTAGAAAAAAATATTTAAACACAATATAAAATAGTAAACTCAGTTTTTCCAAGGTTATGGCTTGTTGACACTGAAGCTCAGGCAGTTTTACACTGTTCAGGCTGACATGGCACTTCTAAATCAACAAAACCAGCTGCTCTTTTAATTCCTCGGGGAGCCAACATTTAAGTGCAGTTAAATATTAGGTCTAGGCAAATCTATTGTATAAATATTGTCATGAACATGAGAAAGATTCTTTTTAACATTTCTTTTTTTATTAACAACTTTGGCTTTCCTTATATATAAATTAAAGTATTCCCATAATAAATATTTTTATTCTAGCTATTGTGGTTTTACCAGTTTAATAATGTGACATTTCTTACTAGCTGTTGCTCACTCATAAAACAAGTGGGGGTGGGAAATGGAAAATGCATCAAGAATGTCATGATGACCTAATTCAGGTCACTTTTTAGAAAAAAGTAGAGAAAGACATTAATAAGATCACATTTTAAACTAAATTTACAATTGCATCAAAGTGGAACACAATATATAGAAATGTGCCTTTCTGGATTGATAAACGTCAAAATAAGGTCAACTAATGCAACCCATATGAATCTTTTAGAAACCTGATCCAATTTTCCTATTTTTAAAATCCATAATTTAAAACTTCATGAAAACAATATTTTCTCTGAAAACAGAACAAAACAGTTATTTATATCTTTGCTTTACATAACAAGACATATCAAACTTTTGCAGAGTTGTTTCAAATATTAAGCTAAAGTTAACCAGCAGATATTTGGCATTTCTTTTCCCCAGATTTTGTAGCTTCATACTTGACTTGTAGACTGAAGTAGCATTTATGAAGTGTTATCATTCTGGGCTGATTTAGGCCCTTGAAAACAATGTGTATATCCTACTCTACAAGCAGATTTTGATTATGTGCCTTCCTGTCTTTGTATCTCAGGAAGTATTGGTCCCTTTGGCATTTACCATATTCCTATTCTTTGCAGTTTCCCTGCTTCATTTCTGGAACATTATTTTTAAACTGGCAAAGCTAACAGGAAAGAAAATTATTCATACAAAGAACAATTGCAGTATTATATATGGATATATAACATAATAAGTAGTTTATATCAAATTTAGTGATGCTAAATCTTTAGCCCTAGATAAATAGCTGATTTTATTGTCTTTCTGTAAAGGAAAGTCTAGAGAAGCAAATTCAGAATAGAGCTATGGATTTATAAGAATGTGTTAGCTGTAAGTGTCATACATGGACCCCTAAAATATAAATCAGACAAGGTGGAGATTTTTCCATGACACTTCAGCTCTGACCTATTTATAAATAGAAAGGTTATATTCTGTTTTACCAACCATGATACAAGCATGCCCTAGCAAAGTATTTTTCCCCTGCCATATCGCTCTGTTGTTGTTTTATGCTGGACTCTCTTTGTAATTTTTTTATTCCTTTATATTTCTATTAATAATTTTCATCAGAATAAAACATAGTACAAAATGAAAAAAAGATAAAATGAAAAAGTGACATGAGAAGCTAAGAAATATGTATATAGATAGAAACAAGAAAAAAAAAGCGACTCTCAACTTTTCTTATAGTGGATACATAGAGACAAATCATCTTGCTTTCTTCTTTAAGATTATATAATAATTCCATTCTGCTCATATGATCTTATCCTGAACTGTTAAGTGAGGTAGAGCTAAGTCACTGAAAGGTTTATTATCTTATACAATCAACCAAAGACAACTCAGGTGTCACCTATTCTTAGAGAAGAAGTCAAACAATTGGTAGTGACAGGAACAGAAGCAATAGAAGTTTGAACTGAGAATGGAGAATTTCATGCTGAAACAATTTTCTGCTGACTCAGGGATGGGTGGAAAGTGCTAAAATTTGATTATGAGAAAAGACCATAGAAAATTGAAATCAACATCCTGTCCCTTTCAATGCACATAAAAATGGTGAAGCTTTGTTCTGACCACTTCTGTCACTTTAATGATGTTAACCCCCATCCTCTTTTATTCCTTTGTGAGATTCTGAGATCATTAAATATATCTGATTTTTGCCTTGTAATCTTTGGAATTCATACTCAGACATGGCTAAACTTTTTTTTGGAATGGCTGCTATTTTAGCTATATGAATCTTTTAAAATTTTGACCAGTGCTCATTTATAGAAATAAATATTATTATTTATTATTTTTCAGATTATTTGGAGCTTCACTACCTTTCAAAGCAAATATTTAGCTACTGAACCACGTTCTCTGCATCTGGAAAACTTAAGAAATGTCTTATGAAAAGGTAAACCACTGCCTAGGGAGGGAAATCAGAAACTCAAGGCATTCACTTCACATTTATTTCACTTAAACACATATCCCAAATCTGACAATTAAATATTTGACTGGTGTTATGTGTTGTCTGCAATATGCAGCATTCAGCTTTGTTTTATGAAGCAAAAATTTTATTTAGTAGTTTTCTCTATACTTATTTTTATTCTGCTTGGAAAAAAGAAATGGAATAGATTCCATACCATATACAAAACTTCTGCTTTAGTATTAGTTTAATATTTAGCTAAAACAAATTAATTCATTATTCAAGATATAAGAATACAAATATTAAAATAAGAATCTTCAATATTGTCTGTGGAGATTCTGAGCCATCCAGGTCATGGTAGTCTAAAAGATGTTTTTTTTCAAGAGGCAACTGGACTTTGTGGGGTGTTTTTTTTTTTTTTTTTGAAGAGCTGAAGAAGCTTCTTGGATGAGAAGCAAAAAGTCTTCAAAGAAAAACCAGAAAGTCCAGTTGCCTCTTAAACAAAAGGCAATTTGAGTATCAACAATATTCTTCAAATAGCAAAGGTGTATATGCATACATATTACTATATTTCTGATAGTTATACTGCAAATAAAGATTGTGTTGCCAAGAAAATATATTTGAATCAAGTTTTTGTTTTTTAATTTCACATATTCACATTTTTCCTAAATTCAATACTAATCAGTTTTAATGAACAACACCATAAGGTAACTCCCTGCGTCATATTATAGCCATTTGCAATTACCCTTGCTGGCTTCTGGAAAGCAAAGTCTATGGTGGAAACCAGATTCGCATAGCAACCATGTGATTCAATTAACAACTGCAGTGATTCACTTAACAACCACAGCAAAATATTCATCAAATTGAGTGTGACTCACTTAATAACCACCTTGCTTGCTTAGCAATGGATATTTTGATCCCAGTAGTGCTCCTAAGTTTTCAATGCCTGTTTGGCTATATATTGATGTAAATTTCTCTTCCTTAGCTTTCGATTCTCTAAAGTAGGGGAGAAATATCAGATCAAGTCAATTCTTCTACCATTCAACTTGACTGATAGCATTGCACAAATCTGAAGGCAAATAACTGAAATCTATGGGGCAAATTCCTGCTATTTTCAAAGGGAATATTATAGGAAAAAATACATAAAGTCCAAAAATAGAATTAACACACCTAAAGCAATGAAACCAAGCAAAATAATCAAACTAGGCAGACATTTTTCAGTTTCTGTTTCCTTTATCCTAGACAGCACAAACAATGCTCAGAAAAATGCAGCCCTTGCTCACAAAGGTTGTCTATCCTTTCCAGATGTCAGATGACTATTTTTTTCATTCAGATCCCTCCCATCCTTGTTCAGATAAAGTCTATTTTATAGATCTTGAGTGTTATCATAAGCAAATAATTCACCCAAAGAGAGGTCTCCAAGCTTCCACTTTCCCGATTGACGGCTTTTCCCAAGTAGTAACATAAAGCATACAATTGGCTTACGGGCCTGTAAATTCCCAAAGGCAGGCTGGGCAGATTTATTCAGCACCAGGATTAAAGGCATTGACTAGAATCACACCTTATTCTCCATCAATGTTTTTAGTTGCACTTATTTTTCAAAGCTAAGTGGTTCTTTGTTTTGTCTTCTTGTTTATTCTTAACTTGCATGCCATACTAGGTTTGTTTCTTTAAATGTATTTATTGTAAATTGCTTAAATTATTGTATCCTCTTTTTAATCTAAGAATTAAACTGAAAATTTGAAAGATATGTAGTCATAGTTTGCATATTAGTATAGGAGATGCAGTTTAGATTAGCTAAATTATACTTGCATAACAACAAAATGTCCCCAAAACAAAAATATCCTCATTCTTAACTTTAGTGTTCTCATTCTAACTGGAAAGTATAATCTTTGGCAATTCCTTATCTTGAACGTTTCATGGATAGAACTATTTCCTTCCCATTCCTTGATAAGTTATTTTGAAGCTCTGTTGAATTTCAAATATTTTAATCTCATATGTTAAATTCAATAAAGTTTGACTAAAGTGCAGGTACCTACATGGTCACATTATGTTTTAAAATAAAGAAAAGGCTAAGATATAAGCTGCATCTTACCTTTCTTTTCTGTTTGTGATTTTACAAATTCATAGACATGCAAATCTATATATATTACTATAAGTCAGTGATGTGATCAAGAACTAAATAGTTTAATCAAGGACATATGTGACACTAGTCATTTGCATCTGCAGTTCAACTCCAGCCTAAAACTGGTTTTAACTGACACAAGAGGCATTTGAGAGATTATGGGTGACAGTGGAAAAAAATACACTTGAATGCCTAGATTACCCTAAATTTTCTGTCCTTTCTGACCTTCTCAGATTTTGGCATGACCTCCAATTTACCAGTATTGCCTAACTCATTACTTTTATTCTGGATCCTGCTTTGTTCTCTTTGGTCCAGAGGTAGCATCCAGCAGGTTCTGACCAGTTTTGGAGAACCGGTAGCAGAAATTTTGAGTACTTCAGAGAACCGGCAAATACCACCTCCGACTGGAGATTTTACAGTATCCTTCTTCTGCCACGCCCACCTAGCCATGCCCACAGAACTGATAGTAAAAAAATTTGAATCCCACCACTGTTTTGATCATGTGGAAGGTTTATATCCAAATATATTTTATTCTTTATACTATTTCCATCTTCCCTTAGAATATTAACAATCCACCATGGTCTGAGAATCAGTGTCTCCAAGTTAATCAAATTAACAAACTTCTCTGGCTGAGCCTTCCACTGAATTCTTTCTTCCTTGTTCTACCTCTCCCTGGCTCTGCCTACTCAGACTTTGCCCTTCCCCAGTTTCTTCCACAGCCAATGGAGCCACACTCCCACTCCCTGTCAGCTGTTCGGCTTTCTCCTCCGAGTCAGATTCTGACAGGGCATGAACTTATATCAAAATATGTCCCAGGTTTTTAATGCTAGATTATATCAAAGTATGTCCTAGGCCCATTGACAACTATGGAATTGCTATGACTTTAACACTGATACCATGTATTTAAATAATTTCTTTTGAGCTATTCATTATTATCCTTATGTGAGATAAAATCACAAGTACGGAAATGCATTTATTTGTGGGTAGCCAATCTTACATTTCTTGCCATTGCAAAATGACTGAAGTGCTTGAAACTTTAGCATGATCTTTTCATTCTGTCAGTGAGGTGGATTGGGCATAAGAGCATAAGAGTCCTGAAGTATTGTTAATGGCATTGACAATTTAATTCATTTTAAAGTTAGAATATTATAATTATTCTCCAGTGGCATATGGGAAACCAATAGGGTATGTGTGTGTTTATACACGGAAGCACTCTTCATTCTTTACTTGAAATTTGCAAACATAGTACAATAAAATATTGGGGAAAGATATTTGCTATCTGCTCCCACATCTAACTACAAACATCTCAAGATCATAATCATGTACAAATGTCTATGCCAAAAACCATCTGAGTTATTTAGCTACTATACTTGAAACCCCATAAGCATTTCTTTTCATTACTGCCTATAAAAACATGCCATTAATAACTTAACTAACATTTTCCTGCCTTTCCTACCAAAGCTAGATCAACTAGTAAAAAGTAGAATCATTTCTGAACAATTAATCTTTTAACATCAGTCTGATTGAAACATGATTCTTTACCTTAAAGGCAAATGCTATAAAGCCTTCCAAAGTGGTTAAACCAAACCAGAACAGTATGGTTAACGGTGAGTGATTTGGGGCACTGTATTTTAGCAATGGATAGAAAACTATTGGTTTCCTGTCCAAAATTAGCTCAATATTCACAAGAAATATTAAATACTGAACAGTGTACTGAACAGTAAGCTTTTGTATACAAAGAGCCAGAAAAAGACATAGGTCATTCTATATTTTTCTTTTTAATAGGGATATTACTGAATGCTACTGTTGACTTTCATGAAATTGTATATGCTTTTAACTCCAAAAAATAAATTGTTCCATTAAACTAAACAATTTTTATGTTTTACTGTAATACACATAGTATCACATGGGCATAAGGAGTGCCAATTTTGTCCAAATTGACTACATTCCAACATTAACAAGCAATCTATTGTTCTGTTGCCCAGAGAGACGGAAATAGAGATAACACCATACCTTTTCCTTTCGTAAATTCTACCCCATCCTTGAAAAATACATCCCCACACATTCTTTTACAATAATAACAACTATTCAAGTTCAAAATATTATGCTTTGGTTATAATGAGGGCTATGATCACAAATTCATAAAGCAGCTAGCTGAAGTTCAATGAAGATATTGGAAGCATAGATAAGACAGGAAGGAATAGTGGGATCAGAGCTTCAAAAGAAAGTTTGAGATATTTAGGATGTTATGAATCAGATAGACCACTTGAATCCTTAAATTTATCAGTTCAGGCTTCCGATGGATATTTACTTTTCTAGAGATTTTTAGCTATGTAAAATTTCTTTTGTGCAAATATTCTAATGTGGCCATGAAAGTCAACTTCCTCCCTCCAACCCCCCAACATTTCCTTGTTCCTAATATAGACATGTATATATTTATTGCAAGTCTTTGTATTTCTTCTACCCTCCATTCATGTCTATTATAGTCTCTGGAAGTGATAAGAATTTTTGCCATTTCAATTTATCTTAGTTTTCAAAATAGTTTTATCATCAGTCTTATCTGGTTAGATTGTGTTTAGTGTTCATCTCCTTCTATTTTCCTTCCATAGCTTACAACTTTTCTGATTCTGGGGTTTCCTTTCTTCCTTTTCTATCAAACTGCCTTTATTTTGATGTGGTCTTGACTTGTACCCTGCATTTTGAGTTCAATTCCCTAGATTACATCTGGCTCTTAAACTGTTTTAATTATTGGCTTCCTTACTCCCTGAAATTCTTGAATAATCTTATTTGATATTTTCTGTCTTTTATCTATTCCGACAGGTTAGTTGGCCACATCTCTAAAATAAAAGGAGGACTTTCCTTGAAAATTCAGTGTATAAATATTAAATGAAAGTGACAATTATTCATGGGAGAGACAAAATAAAATGGACTTGTTTATTTTAGTATCTACAATTGTCCATTTTTGTAATCAGACCAACTAACAATGCAATTTGCAATATACCCAAAGACGAAAACAAAAAACTACGACTGAAGAATTCACATGTATATTGTGTCTGTTTAAAAGTATTTGAGGTATATAGCAGTCAAGAGCCTGTATATTTAAAATAATGCTTTAATATAAATGAAATCTAATGTACACATCTGTGGAAAGCTTGGTTTGTTACCAGTTAGAATAACACTATTGACGACACTATATATAAATATATTTTGTCTTCCCTGTTGCTGTTCTATGTGGATTGCAATGTTGATGAATGGTTATAAGATAAATAAGTGCAATTTCTTACATCTTATCCAGCCAAGCATCTATGGCAGTTTTTGGCATGAGTTTAGTACATTCCAATATAGTTATATTTTTCCATGATGTGGAAAAGAGATGGTGAAATAAGTTTGGGAAAAATATGTATAAAGCTAAAGTTAAAATAAACAACAAAGCTTAACCCTTTTAGCTTCTGATATATCTTACAAACATTGTGGTTTGCAAAGTTTTAGGAAAAGTTAAGGCTGTTGTGTAGGAATCCATTTATATCAGCATAATTCCACATTGGATCTTTTCATTCTGAAAGAAAAGAAGGGGAAAACAGCTTTTCAAGTTTGCTTTGAAATAGGTTAAATTAGAAAATGTTTTCTGCAGCACTAACTATTAAGATTTTGAGTGAATTTAAATGTTAATACACACACACACACACACACACACACACACACACACACACATATATATATATATATATATATATATATATATATATATATATATATATATATATATATAGTGTAAGCTAGGTTTCATCTGGGTGGTTGGTTGGGGTGTGTTTGAGCTGGAGGTATCGGGGGGATCTGTTTGTGCCCAGGTGTTTGCCTGGCTTGTGGTTAAAAGCATCTAGGTAATATCATCAACCCCAAGGAGTGTGAGATTTCTCTGATTCGGTTGCCCTGTCAGTGTTGGTAGGGATGGGCTTTTCTCCTTGGTATTGATTAAGATATCAATTTTTGCTTGATTGTTTGTTGGGTGTTAACCCCTGCTCCTAGGAAATTAGAGCACATCCTTTCTACTAATTAACACTCAAATAAACAGTGATTAACTTTAGAAATCAAGTAGAAAACAATTTCAATTTCTGTTGGAAATATGAAGAAGAAAGGATAGTTTTTCATGTTTGGTATCTAGTTAAAAATTGTACAATTCTGGATACACTGATAAGATTAATATAAAATTGAAACCAAAGGTTTTTCTTTTGGGATTGGTGGATAAACAATTGGAAAAAAATGTTAACAAACTTTTTTTTGTATACTATAGCTGCAGAAAATTTATTGTATGAATAAACGTGGAAAGATTCAACATTACCCAAAATGATTGGTGAGATGGATAAATTGATTTCTTTGATTAGAGAAAAGACATCTATTGCTGACTAGAAACTTCTTACAGTATTTCTACATGAAGCAAAAAGAAAAGAATTTATGATTGTGGTTTGATAATGGATTATAGAAAGAGCAGGGTTATGTTAAACATAGAGTAAAAGGTAAATTTATAATCAGAAGCTACATCTTTGTATCTTTTTTTCTTTCCTTTACTCTGCCTTTTTTCCCTTTCTTGCACAATTAGCTTTTTCTTTGATTTATTTCTTTTCCTTTTCTTACTTGTATTAAAAACCTTTAATGAACAATATATATTGAATGCTGTCAGGCTTCATCCATCAGATGAAGAGTAAAATTTAAGTATCTCTTCTAAGTATGCCAGAAACAGATGCTCATTTGTGAAGTGGTGAGCTCACTGCCTTATCTATAACTACTGCAGAAGTGTTTACATTTTAACATAAAATAAATTGCTTTTTTAGAAGTCTTTCTTTCAGCAAGCCATTGCAATGGTTTTATAGCCCTTTATAAATATAAAGCATATAATTTCTTTAATGATAAATAAATAATAGTGTGCCTGTTCAGTTATTCCTGATAAGGGTTGTTGAGACGCCTTTGAGGCTGCAATTTATCATTTTGCTACTCAGTAATTAGAGCAGTTGATTCTGTTTTTCTGTACTGCAGTAGAAGCAGATATGGAACCTCTTCCATGCCTATGAAGTCATTAGCAAAACTGAATGTATTACACTGTGTGAAATAATTAAACTTGAACCACTAAGAGAAAATGAATCATTTTGTTTTCTATGTTTTTGGTAAAGAAGTATGCAAATGCTTAGAAATTGGTGATAAAAGAGGATAATTATAGATCAGGGCTGAAATGAGGTCTCTGACCTTGGTTGCTTTCTGGCAGATGTTTCATTACCAAAACTAGATAATATCATTAGTGTTAGTAAAGAGTGGGGTTTGCTTTCAATTTATACTCTAGTGCAGGGGAGTCAAACTCAAGGCTCAGGGATCAGATCCAGGCCATGGGGTGCTTAGATCTGGTCCCTGGAAACAGCAATGGACCAGCCTGTGGGGCCTCTGCAAGCGAAAACAGAGCTTGGGAGGGCTGCCTGCAAGCTGGACACACTTACCCCAGCCATGCCCTCCCTGCCCCTCCCGAGGTCAAACACAACCCTCAATGAAATTGAGTTTGACACCTCTATTCTAGTGGCTTGCCCTATCAGTGTTGGTAAGAGTGGTCTGGAGGGTTCTTTGGTTGGACTCTTTTCTGTTAGTTTGAACCTATTCTGTAAGACATTTGAGTTGAGAAATTTTATGAGAAGATGGTAAACCATTCTAAAGATGACATCAAGTGTCATGCTGATAGCTTTTGATGAAAAAAGAGTTCTAAAAGTGGTAATAGGAATGGGAAGAAAACACATCTAAGAAAACAAACTACAAGTGATTTGTTTCTCAAGCAAGAGAATAATTGCAAATGTTATCCAGAAGCACAGCTAATTCACTGTTTCTTAATCTGGTTTTATTTTTGAACAAAAATCTAATAGCTTCTATGGTATTGGTTTTTGCTCCCTGAGGAGCCTGGGCTGATGTGTTGATTACAAGGTTGTTCACAATCCTAGTAATTTAACTGCTACAGTTTGTTTAGGATGTTTCACTATGAAATTAATGAAGTTTCTTGAACATTTTGCCTTGAAGAACTGGAACTGGAACTTTTTAATGAAATTGTTCCTGCTATTGAAATGCATTTAAGTGTCTGTTGTAAGGGCATATTGAAATGTTTGAAATGCTATCGATACAATTTTGGTTGTAGGAAATCTTTGTAAATGAACATCTTGAAAATAAAAATGTTGATATTAAGCAATACTTTCTTTTTCTGAATTGAGGGTAATCTCTATTGCTGACCTTTAAATATTAACTGCTGTGATGTTTCCTTGGCATAGAAGTTTGGTATACATAGGTCCCCTTCATGGATCACTGCCTTGTCATGGCGAAAGGGCTTGCATAGCTCAATGAAGCTATGAGCTATGCTGTGCAGGGCCACCCAAGACAGCCAGGTCATAGAAGAGAGCGCTGACAGAACGTGATCCACTGGAGAAGGAAATGGCAACCCTCTCCAGTCTCTTTGACATGAAAAACCCATGGACAGTACGATGCTGGAATATGAGCCCCTCAGGTCAGAAGGTGTCCAATAAACTAATAAGTACTAGTAGTGCCAGAAAGAATGAAGTGACTGGATCAAAGCTGAAAGGACACTCAACTGTGGATGTATCTGGTGGTGAAAGGAAAGTCTGATGCTGTAAAGATCTATACTCCATAGGAATCTGGAATGTAAGATCCATGTATCAAGGCAAGCTGGATGTGTTCAAACAAGAGATGACAAGACTGAACATCGACATCTTAGGAATCAGCAAATTAAAATGGACAGGAATGGGTGAATGTAATTCAGATGACCATCAGGTATACTACTGTGGGCAAGAATCCCTTAGAAGAAATGGAGTAGCCTTCACAGTCAATAAAAGTGTAGGAAAAGCAGTACTGGGATACAATCCCCAAAATGACAGAATGATCTCAGTTTGAATCCAAGGTAAACCATTGAACATCACAATAGTCCAAGCCTATGCCCCAACCACTGATGCTGAAGAGGATGAAGTTAACCAGTTCTATGAAGCCCTACAACACCTTCTACAATTAACACCAAAAATGATGTCCTTATAATCATGGAGGATTAGAATGCTAAAGTAGAAAGCCAAAAGATAACAGAATAACAGGCAAGTTTGGCCTTGGAGTACAAAATGAACCAGCTGGTAGAATTTTGTCAAGAGAATATGATGGGCATAACAAACACTGTTTTTCAACAATCCAAGAGATGACTCTACACATGGACATCATCAGACAGTCAACACAGAAATCAGATTGACTATGTGCTCTGCAGCCAAAGATGGAGGTTTTACAGTCAGTAAAAACAAGACCAGGAGCTGACTGTGGCTCAGATCATGAACTTCTCATTGCAAAATTTAGGCTTAAATAGAAGAGACCAGGGAAAAGCACTAGGCTACTCAGGTATGAACTAAATCATATCCCTGATGAACATACAGTAGAGGTGACAAATAGATTTAAGGAATTAAATTGGATAGACAGAGTACCTGAAGAACTATGGACAAAGGTTCACAACGTTGTACAAGAGGTAGCAATTAAAACCATCCCAAAGGAAAAGAAATGCAAGAAAGCAAAATGGCTGTCTGAGGAAGCTTTATAAATAGCTGAGGAAAGAAGGGAAGCAAAAGGCAAGTGCCAAAGAGAAAGAGAAAGCCAACTGAATGCAGAATTCCATAGAATAGCTCGAAGAGATAAGAATGCCTTCTTAAATGAACAGTGCAAAGAAATAGAAGAAAAAATAGAACAGGGAGGACCAGAGATCTCTTCAAGAAAATTGGACATATGAAGGGAAAGATTTGCATGATAAAGGACCAAAATGGCAGGAACCTAACAGAGGGTAGAAGAGAAGAGATGGAAAAATTACACAGAAGAACTATACAAGAGCTTAATGTCCCTGATAACCACAATAGGTTGGTCACTGATCTTGAGTCAGACATCCTGGAATGTAAAGTCAAATGAGCCTTAGGAAGTCCAAGAAACAACAAAACTAGTGGGTGACAGTATTCCAGCTGAGCTATTCAAAATCTTAAAAGACAATGCAGTAAAAGTGCTACACTCAATTTGCCAGAAAATTTGGAAAACTCAACAGTGGCCACAATTTGGAAAAAGTCAGTTTGCATTCCAATTCCAAAGAAGGGCAATGCCAACGAATGTTCAAACTACCACACCGTTACACTCATTTTACATGCCAGCAAAGTTGTGCTCAAAATCCTACAAGCTAGGCTCCAGCAGTATGTGGACTACCAGAAGTACAGTCAGAATTTTGAAGAGGCAGAGGAACTAGAGATCAAATTGCTGACATACACTGGATCATGGAGAAAGCTAAGGAGTTCCAGAAAAATATCTACTTCTGCTTCATTGACTATGCTAAAGCCTTTGATTATATGGATCATAACAAACTGTGACAAGTTCTTAAAGAGTCAGGAGTACCAGACCACTTTATTTGTCTCTTGAAAAACTGATATGAGGGTCAAAAAGCAACAGTGAGAACTGGACATGGAACCACTGATTGGTTCAAAATTGAAAAAAGTAGTTCAGCAAGGCTGTATACTGTTGCCCTGCCTATTTAACTTATATGCAGAGCACATCATGAGAAAGGCAGGGCTAGATGAATCGTAAGTTGGAATTAAAATTGCCGGGAAAAATATCAACAACCTCAGATATGCAGACAATACCACTTTAATGGAGAAAGTAAAAAGGAATTAAAGAGCCTCTTGATTCAGGTAAAGGAGGAGAGTGCAAAAGTTGGCTTGAAATTCAACATTAAGAAAACTAAGATCACGACATCCGACCTTCTCAATTCCTGGTAAATAGATGGGGAAGAAATAGAGGTAGTGATAGATTCAGTTTTCCTGGGCTCCAAGAACACTGCAGATGTCGACTACAACCAAGAAATTAAAAGATGCTTGCTCCTTGGGAGGAAAGCAAATATAGACAGCATACTAAAGAACAGAGACATCACCCTGCCAACAAAAGTGCATATAGTCAAGGCTATGATTTTGCCAGTTGCAATGTATGGCTGTGAAAGTTGGACCATAAGAAAGGCTGAACACCACAGAATTGAGGCCTTTGAACTATGGTGCTGGAGAAGACTCCTGTGAGTCACCTGGACTGCAAGGCGGTCAGAACGGTCAGTCGAAGGGTAGATCATCTCGGACTGCTCTTTAGAACAGTGGTCGCCAACCAGTGGGCCACGGACCACTGGTGATCTGCAAGAAAATGTTGGTGATCCACAGAGAAATGTCACCACCAAAACACCTCCCAAAGCAATTAATACAGGCTGCGTGGGAACACAAGGATGCACTGTCCACATGGCCCATGGGAACACAAGGCTTGCATCACTTGCATTGCAAACAACAGGATGTAGTGAGGGGAGGGGGGAAAGGGCAGAGGGGGGAACTTGCCTCACTCACCCCACGCATCTTGCCTGGCCACCGGGCTGCTTCTTTCCACCCCTTTCTTCTTCTGCTTTTGGCTGCATGCAAGGAAAGCAGCAAAAGTCTTTCTTTCTCTCCCCCAAACTCCAGAAATGAGTCTTTGGGACCCTGCAAGGCATCCTGGGGTTGCGCCAGCACGACAAGTCTCACAAAGATTCATTTCTTGTGTTTGGGGGATAAAAAAAGACTTCTGCTGCTTCTGCTGCTTTCCTTGCATGAAGCCAAAGATCTTGCTCTCGCTCTCTCTCCCTCCCTCCCTTCCTCTCCCTCTCCCTCTCCCTCCCCCCTCCTTCTCCCTCCTTCTCTCTCCTTCTGAGAACGGAGCTGGAAACAGTAGCCTGCAATCCCAAATAAAAAAAACGATCGGTTGGTAGAAAAATGAGGTGGGGAATTTTCATGAAGACTTTTTGGGGGATTTTCCCAGGGTCTCTGGTCCTCAAGATTTAAAAGTATGAGTTTGGTGATCCCTGAGGTTGGCAACCCCTACTTTCGAAGGCCAGATCCTGAAGATGAAACTCAAATACTTTGGCCACCTAATCAGAAGGAAAGACTCACTGGAGAAGAACTTAATCTGGGAACAATTGAGGGCAAAAGAAGAAGGGTACGGCAAAGAATGAGCTGGCTGGCTGGAGTCACTGAAGCAGTTGTGAGAGCTTAAATGGACTCCAAGGGATGGTAGAGGACAGGAAGGCCTGGAGCAATGTTGTGGTCACAATGGGTCGTGATGGGGTCGCGATGGGTGACTTTGTGACTAACAACAACAACAAATACAATAGATGCATCAGTTCAGGGACTTATAGTTGTTCTTATACCATGCTGAACAAAAAGGGAATCCTAATGTTCTAACTTTTCTTTGTAAAAATACAATCAGTTTCTGGTCATTTAGTGTTTGATTCTCCTTTTCTTCTGTACATCCTTCAATAACTTTTGTCCCAGAATGAACAGTGCAGCCTTGTTTATAGCATTTAGATACCCTAGAATATTATTGTCTGGCAAAAAAGGATAATTTCACAGATGGATTTATAGTTGACCAAACTAAGGGATACAAGGAAAATGGTTTTAATTTAGAAAATGGATTGATTCTCCAGACATAGTTTACATAAATATAAGCTTCAAAGACTCTTTTTATCTTTTTAAAGTGGCCAGAAATTAACTGAAAAAGAATGATTTAACATGTTCGCTATGAAGAGCACTACATCTTGGAGTTTTTTTTGAAAAAACTTCTGACCAAAAAAATAAAATAAAATAAAAAGCAATAGGGTACTAAAACTAAAATAATCCAGAGCTGCCTTGCAAACATGCACTGCAACTGGGAAAGTTCAGAGAGTAGGAATATGTCTGCCTGTATGTATGGAGCACCAGTTTGCTTCCCCACTGAAGTTATACCTATTTTATCTACTCACATAGAACTTGCTTTTGAAATATTAGGTGGACAGAAACTGAAGCAAGTGACAGGAGCTCATCCTGACACTCAGCACAAAGACTCAAATAGTTGGAGCAGAAACCATCTCCAGTATCATTAAACTGCTGAGCCACCACACAACTAATATCATCATGCATGTGTTTAAATTCTGTATTATTTTGAATTTTTACCAAACAACCAATTTCTGAAAGCTAAAGGGTACTAATCTGAGTGGGAACATGTTTTATAAGATGAGATTCAGAAGATTTGTAAAAAATTAGGGTAAAAACCAACACATTGAATTAGACAAACAAATCAATCCAATGCAGCTACCATAGCATTAATGTTAAGTGGCTATTTCAAGCGGTTCAAATTAGAGCAAAATGTTTTTATGCTGCACTAGCTGAAGTTCACAGATGGTCTTCAAGAATAGTCCCATAAACAGTTTACTTCAATAGTTCAATTCTCCCTCAAAAATACATAACCAGAAATAGGACTGCTTAAATAGTAGGATAAACTCCCTCTTTAAAACCACTACCTCAGCAAGAGACAACATGTCATCTGGTAAATTATCATGACTAAAGTTGGAATAACATCCTATAAAAAGACTATGGCAAACTACTTCTGTTTTGCTCTGAAGAAAACATAGATATATTTGCATGGCTGCCATAAATTTAGTTTGATTCAAGGGTGACTTTACCTTTAAAAAAAAAACATTTGTCAGGTATAGTGTCAGGCATATCAACCTTTTGTGAAACTCTATTCTTGGCAGTTACCTAATTTACAGAGCAATTATCTTTCAAATCATGTCATATTTTAATTATGAATTGAATGCCAACATGAAATGGGAACATATTTCTTTTTCTCTTTGATGTTTCTTATTTAAAAATTTAATGTATAATGATTTCTATTTACCAGGGGAAACAGCATCTGTTTCTACTGTTGCTATCCAAAAATGCATTAGGATTTTCATCTGATTTTGAAAATACTTGGTACTTTTGGATTTAAAGCTGCAGTACTATGGACTCTAGTGGATCTTTCAAAGAACAGATGTATACATGTTTAGGTGGATGAGTATATATGTACAGAGTCACATATGTATATCCCATGTATATCCTATCTGATTATCTATGAAGGCTCACCCAAAGAAGGATCTGTGTAATTATAAATTGGATTTTTAAATCTGGATTTTGTTAAGAGGAAAGGACAGATGACTGAGGGAATTGGGACAAAGCATTATTTAGTTGATTATTTCTCCTGAAAATCAAAGTTGCTTTTCATATTCAAATGAACTAAAATATATTACAATTATAGAAATACATTTTGGCTGATAGGCTGGCGGGGTAAAAGAGTGGATTTATATTCACAACTTGAAAAAATGAGCTGTGATTTTGATACCAAATGTGCCAAAAAGGAACAGTTAGAGCAACGCCTTATAAAAAGAATTTCCTCTGAAAACAGATTGAAAGCTTCATTAGTACAAAATGCTATCTCACATCATACACTTGGGGAAAACAACAGTTCATGTACATAATTCATACTAGTTTTAAAAGAGCTTCACAGGCTTCCTATATATTTTTTGGACCTTTAAAGTTCTCATGCCTCTCTTTTCATACCAATCTATGTGTTCACAAATGTTTTTGACTGAAATTCTTGGCCAAACATTAACTCAACTAGAAAGGCAATTTGTTATAAGGAAGATTTTCCCCATCTTAGTATATATAATTATGATACAAACCTGGATAACTTACATTTATCTGCAAAATTCTGTTTGTTTTGTATGTACTTTGTAACAGTTTTTCTGCTTAACTTTAATCTTCAGTGTTTCCCAAGAAAGAAGAAATTGCAGTCTATTAAGCAAGCAACAAACAAAATGACTTAGAACGGTTGAATTTTGCTTCACCATTATTTTCTTAAATAATTTTTCTTTTAGGACTTTATAAACCATTTATTGATAAATTTGATTTGATTTGAGAAGAGGATGGATGATAATCCACTCAAGACTGGGAACCCTTCTGTGAACATAAATCCTTCAGATTGTGTGTTTTGTTGTCAGAGGTCCTACTGAGGAACACACCTCTTGCACTGTAGTTTCTAGATTCTCTCAATGACAACCCATATTAAAAATATTACTAGAATACATTTTTGAAAATATCAGTGTATGAATTATTCTGGCTAACTCTCTGTCCTGAAAAGCTAAGAGCAGATACTCTTAGCAACTGAAACTATTTAGACTTCTTACTGTAAAGACCAAGTACCTGCAACTCCCAATTTACTTCTATAGATAATGGAATCCTATAAGAATAGGTAAACAATCCAATCTCCAGATCTGGGAATTTTCTATCTTACTAGGAGTCAATGCAGTGTTACTGAATCTAGTACACTATTGATCAGTCTTATTAATCCATTGCCATCCTTGATTACATAGATCCAAATATAAGATGGAAACAACATTGGCCATCATTTTGGATGACCTGTGGCATGGATGAAATAGGAATATGTATCTATTCCTGTCCTACTTAATTTCTAACAGCTTTCAGTATCAATGACCAGGGACTCCTTCTGTACTGACTCATAGAATTGAGAGTGGGTTGGTCAGTGTTGTTCATCTCCTTTTTCCAGGATGATTACAATCAGTAATGATTGTGGAGGAGAGATCTCTCCCTCAGTTCCTATTATGTGGGTGCACAGGGTTTAGTAATTTCTCATCTGCTCTTTAACATCTACATGATAGCATCCCATGCTTATCCCGCACCATGGGGTAGGTTATCTTTAGTATGCTGATGATATTCAATTACAAGTAGTCCTCAACTTAGGACCACAATTGAGCCCAAAATTTATCTTGCTAAGTGAGACATTTGTTAAGTGAGTTTTGCCCTATCATTGCAGTTATTAAGTTAGTGACTGGATTTTAAAGTGATAACAGATAGAAGGGACCTTGTAGGTCATCTAGTCAAAAAAAAACACCCGTCCAAGCGGGAGACTCTGCACAATTTCTGACAAATGGCAGTCCAATCTCTTCTTGAAAGCCTCTAGTGATGAAACTCCCAAAACTTTCAATGGGCAACCTGTTCCATTGGTTGATTGTTCTCACAGTCAGAAAGTTTTTCCTTATTTCCAGGTTAAATCTTTCCTTGTTCAGTTTCCATCCATTGTTCCTTGTCTGGCATACAGGTGCCTTATAAAATAGCTTGACCCCTTCCTCCCTGTGGCAGCCCCTCAAATATTGGAAGACTGCTATCATGTCTTCCCTGGTTCTTCTCTTCACTAGACTAGCCATGCTCAGTTCCTGTATGTTTAAGTTCTTCATGTTTAAGTTTCTAGTCCCCTAATCATCCTGGTTGTTCTTCTCTGTACCTTTTCTAGAGTCTCAACATCTTTTTTATAATGTGGTGACCAAAATAGGATGTAGTACTCTAGATGTGGTCTTACTAAGGCTTTATAGAGTGGTATTAGTACCTCACTTGATATAGATTGTATTCCTCTATTAATGCAATTTAGCTTTTGCATTGTATTAGGATTACATTAGCTTTTTTGGCTGCTGCTGCACACTGCTGGCTCATATTTAGCTGGCTGTCCACTAAGTCTCCAAGATCCTTTTCACAGTTACTGCTAATGAGCCTGGTTTCACCCAGGCTATATGTGTAATTTTGGTTTTTCTTGCCTAAGTGTAGGACTTTACTTTTCTCTACATTGAATTTCATTTTGTTAGATATGGCCCAGTGTTAGTCTGTCAAGATCTATCTGGATCTTAAGCCTAACTTGGGTGTTAACTATTCTTGCCAGCTTAGTATCATCTGCAAATTTGGTAAGTTTCTCTTCTATTCCCTCATCAAAGTTTATAGTGCAGTGTTGGTGCAGTGTTGCAGGTTGTCAGTTCAAAGTGTGGAGTGCGAAGGATATGTGCTTGTGTTTATTTTCATGGTCATGATGTGCAATGAAGATGGCATTGTAGGAGGTGCAATGACAATACAGTAAACTAAACTAAACTAAAACTAAACTAATGAAGATATTGAAGAGTACTGGGCCTAAGACAAAACCTTGTGGCACCCCACTGCTTACTTCCCTCCATGTAGACTTAGACCCATTAAGGACTACTCATTGAGTACGTTTTGTCAGACAGTTGCGAGTCCATCTATAGTGGATTTCCACTTTTTTCTAGCTTACCAAGAAGTAGATTGTTGTCTATTTTGTTAAATGCCTTACTGAAATCTAAGTATATTATGTCCACAGTATTTCACTGGTCTACTAATTTAGCCACTATGTTGAAGAATGAAATAAGAGTGGTTTGGCATGATCTGTTTTTAACAAATCCATGCTGGCTGCTATTGTTACTTTGCTTGTTTCTAGATGTTGGCAGATCTATTTTTTATTATATTTTTCCAGTATCTTCCTGGGTATTGATGTTAGGCGGGTTGGTCTATAGTTTCTTGGGTCTATTTTTTTCTCTTTTTTGCAGATGGGAAGCGCATCAGCTCTTTTCCAGTCTTCTGGTAGTTCCCTGGTGCTTCAGGATTTTTGAAAGATATGGTACAGTGGTTTTGAGATGACCTCTGCCTGCTCTTTTAAAACTCTGGGATGTAATCCATCAGGCCCCAGTGATTTGTGTTCATCAAGATCAGACAGGTGTTCTCTTACTATTTTTTTTTTTTTTTGCTTATTTTAACTTTTATTTCTGATCTGTCTTTTACAGACCAGAATCTGGCTTCCCCATTGACTTTGCTTGTCAGAAGGTCACAAAAGCTGTTCATGTGACCCAGGATACTGCAACTGTCATAGGTATGAATAAGTTGCCAAGCATTCAAATTTTGATCACGGGGATGCTGCAGCAGTTGTAAATGTGAAAAACTGTCATAAGTCCTTCTTTTCAGTACCGCTGTAATCAGTGGTAGGATTCCAAATTTTTCCTACCAGTGCTATGAGAGCGCACTTTGCACGTGTAGAACTCAAATGTGCACGTGCTAGTGAGGTGAGCCACTTTTTAGTTAAGCTGAGGCATGGCAATCCGCTCTACTGCATGAATCAACTTAGCTAAAAAACAAGGGAAAGGGTGGGGTGGGTGGGTAGGGCCAGCCAGAGGTGGTATTTGCCAGTTCTCCAAACAACTCAAAATTTCCACTACCAGTATACCAGAACCGGTCCGAACTGGCCGAATACCTCCTCTGGTTGTAACTTTGAATAGTCACTAAATAAACTGTTGTGAATCGAGGACTACCTGTTTATATCTCTGCTCCAGGCAAATTAAACGATGTGTGGATGTTTTATCCCAGTTCTTGGAAGCTGTGAGGGTTTAGCTAGGGAGCAGATGTGTGGCTTTAATTTGGAGACCTTCCAGTTCTAAGGCACTGCCACCTTTGTTGCTGGGTGGGCTGGCACTTGCCCAGACTCATTCAGCAATATTGGGATCATTCTAGACTCTGACTTCTGCTTTAAGAGGGTTTTGCACAGCTTTGGGCTGTGTATGAATTATCCATGTTCCTGTATCAGAAAGATATAATCACAGTCACTCCTGTTCTTATCACCTCTAGTTTGGACTGTTGTAATGTGTTCCATGTAGCTGTCTCTTGAAGAGTATCTTAAACTTCTGCTGGGACAGAATCCATCAACATGAGCAGTTACATATGCTTCTAGAACAGCATGTATTAGACCTCTGCTCTGTGAACTGTGATGGTTGCCAGTTTGTTTCCAGGTTCAATTAAAAGTGCTGCTTTTCAAGTTTAAAGCTCTTCATGGCATGAGATCGGGTTATGTCAGCCCACCCAATTAGGCAGGCTGCAGATAGGGATGTACATTTGATAGGTCCCCAGAAGGTGGGTTATCTCTGTCATCATGCCTACCTTATGGAACATTATTCCCTCTGAAATTAGATTAAATTCTATCCCTTTTCACATTCCTCGGCATATGATATCTATATAGATTATCATTCTTGTCATCAAACCGCTATGAAATCTATCAATGTGCCTTTCTCACTGTTTAAACATGCTATTTCTTGTGGCTTATGATATCAGGCATATAATCAAGGCTATGGTTTTCCAGGTTGCAATGTATGGCTGTGGAAGTTGGACCATAAGGAAGGCTGAGTGCCAAAGAATTGAGGCCTTTGAACAATGGTGCTAAAGAAGACTCCTACAAGTCCCTTGGACTGCAAGACAATCAAACCGGTCAGTCCTAGAGGAGATCAACCCTGACTGCTCTTTAGAAGGCCAAATCCTGAAGATGAAACTCAAATACTTTGGCCACCTAATGAGAAGGAAGGACTCACTGGAGAAGACCCTATTGCTGGGGACGATTGAGGACAAAAGAAGAAGGGGATGACAGAGAATGAGGTGGCTGGATGGAGTCACTGAATCAGTCGGTGTGAGCTTAAATGGGCTATGGAGGATAGTAGAGGACAGGGAGATCTGGAGGAATGTTGTCTGTGGAGTCACGGTGGGTCAGACATGACTTCACAACTAACAACAACAACAACGACATATCAGGGTTCATACTTAACAAGATTGTTGGATAATTGCTAGAAACGTTCACAGTATATTCCAGAATTCTTGGACATGGAATTCTTAAATAGATTTTGTTGGGAATTTATTCTGTAAACCAAACTTCACTGGAACATTATATGATAATGACAACAATGATATTTTTAAATCTTCCATCATCAAAACACCTTTCTTGGGTTTCTTAATGAAATACAAGCAGTAGGAAAATAACAATAAACAGGATGGTAAATCTGATCAACACATAAAACAAATATCATATATGTAACATAGGCTTTAATCCTAATCCAAAACCTAATAGAAATTGAGTTAATTTGTTTGCTCTGTTCCCAACTTCAATAAAGGCAAGAAATCCCTCAATACTTTGTTGAAGCAAAACCAAAGAGAAAGATTACACACATAAAATTATATTCTGTATAAAAGATGTCAAATGTGAAATTGTGAATCTTCTATATAGTCCAAGAATTAGATGGTGTTCTAGATAATAAAAAGGAAATGTAATGCCAATTTTCAAAGGATGATCAAGGAACATCCAGTAACATCTGTTTCTTATAAACTAGTTGAAAAGCATTATTAAAGACAGTTTAATTCTTGTATTTTCTCCAGGAGGAAAGGTAACATTGCTCAAATAAAGCATGGTTTTAAAAAAACCACTAATAAATAAATATAGACAGAAATCTTGTGCAATACCCAGCTTCCCTATTTTATAATCCTAAGAATACAAACTCCAAATGAAATTAATCTTGGAAATTAGCCTAAAATGTATGCATGTACCACAGTCATGTATGTAAGCATATGTACATTAAAATGATTTATTAACATTAAAGTAATTATTAAAATAAATTGACTGGAAAATGAGGACCCCATGTATATCACTGGATTAAGTGCAAATATCAAAATAAAGCTCCACCACCACTTATAGTGTGTACAAAAAAATTTAAAATATGACTCCAACATAGTCTAGTTAAGACTTCAAGCTATTCAATACACACATTAACTGAATAATATTTCTTAGCCAAGGGACTTTTTCTCTAGCATAAATATAAATGATATATTATGAAGTGGTGATTACTTCTATTTTAATACTTTTTTAAATTATCAGTACACAAATCAGTTTTCAAGTGAAACTACATATTTTCTTTGATGAAGCATCCTCTAGAATTATTTTCCTGCCTGGTATTTTGAGTTTCTATAAGGTCAGCACCCAGAAGTATCCAAACCTATATTTATGTTTAAATCAAAATATAATTATCCTTATACATTAAATCTTGCTTTAATGAGACATTTAATATTCTTCTATAGAAAAAAAACAGGGCATGATGGCTCAGCAGTTTAGGCATTGGGTTTGCTGGCTGGAAAGTCAACAGCCCAGGTTGAGACCTGAGCACTATGCAATGGGGTGAGCAACCTTTACTTGCCCCAGCTCTTTCCCATCTAGCAGTTTGAAAACATGTAAATATGAGTAGATAAATAAGTACCATTTCATTGGGAAGGTAACAGAATTCCATGCATCTCAGCATATAATCATATTTGCCAGATGACCACAGAAATATCTTCGGACAATGTTGGCTCCCTTGGCTAAGAAATGGAGATGAGCACTGCCCCCAAGAGTCAGACATGATTGGACAGAGGAAACCTTTACCTTAATAGAAAGATCAGATATCACAGCTCATACTTATTTCAATATTTGGAGCAGATGTGCATCTACCATCATGGTATATATAAATGGTGGAACTAATTCTTTCATGATTCAGTGAAAGATAATATATGTCTTTCAAGGATTTTTTTGCATTGTTGCTTTGGGATTCTAGGAATTCTTTCTATCCCACCTTTCTCATCCCAATTTTATGACTGAGGTTTAAGGTCTTTAAAGGTAGAATTTATTTTATTTCTTAAAATGGGAACAAACTAACTAACAAATGTTGGCACCTTATGCCAAAAACCAAACCAAACAAAAGGTGGTGGAGGGTAACAGTCCCCCCCACCACACCACCAAAAAAACTAAAGAGTTATATTCTGGATTTATTTATTAAGAATAACACAATGTATAAATTAAAATAAACACCATAATTTGTTTAAAGTAACAACAGGAATAAATACAATGAAACAACAACAATAATGAATAAACTATCATGGACAATATAATAATTATACACATAAATATTGTAATTATAGCAATGTTCACAATACATATGTTATATGTAGTAAAAGATATCAGTTTCCTGTCCTATGAAAGGCCATTGGAGGCACATTATATAATGATGTTATGTAATTAATTATTAATTGCTTCTGTCTTTGTTTTCTTATTTTTTTAACCTGGAGTTTAGTAAACCTTACATTTTATTTTATCTTTTCAATTAAAATAGTAATATACACTTTTTCCCTGATATAAAGACACATCTGTTAGTTGTTAGTTCTGTACTTACCAACATGGAGCTAGACAAAATAGCCCATTACACTGACAACAATGGTATATATTGTCAATGTCATATATTCACATAGTTTATCATGTAGCTCTGAAACATGAACAATCCAAAGGGCACAATAAACCAAGCCAGGTACTTTTGAATTGTGGTTCTTGAGAAAATAATAAACACAATCAAGAAGGGTAAATAATTTGGTGTTAGATTAAGTAAAACCACACTGGTTATTGGACACTCCAATAATGAAATTAAAACTTAATTGTTTTGCATACCAAAGTTATCAAAAAATTAACCAATTTTTTAGGTGTCTAGATACTATTCTTGATGACACAAATCTGAGGCTACAAGAACTCATAGGTTGCCCTGGTAAAATTATGTCCATAAAACATATAATTTTATTATTTGGACTTCCTACATAGTTTCTTGTTGCCTCCTTAGTAGAATATAGCATTTTTCTGTTTGTGTGTGAGTTGCTTTATTCACAGAAAATTCATTTGTTGATTCTTTTGCATGAAATATGTGTGAGTGAATTGCCATTAAGTGTTTATTTATGTATGACTTCCTTTTTACTAGGTTTACATTTACTTAGAATCATGCTCATATTCTTCAAAAGAAACAAATAAATCCAGGATTTTTTGATCCAGTCAGAGGATTTGAAAAAGGCTAGCCCTTGTCATTTCTCCAAATCCTTATCAATAATATCTCTAAGTATTTTTTTTTATTTCCATCTTCTGTTTTACAGTGAAAACAGACATATTTCTTCTCTTACTTTTTGGTTTATTGACATAAGGTAGAAAAATGTAAGGAACTGAGAGATGTAATTCTTTTTAGGTAAAGATTAGTGTCCTAAGAGATGCACTATATAGTCAAAGACTATATCTATAAATCTGTATCTATCACTGAAATCAGTGTTCACAATTTCAGTAACTTAAAAATTTTAAGTGATTTAGTATATGATCTTACAAGAAGCTGGTAATCCCAAATTACACTTGTAATCTTGAAGAAACTCAGTTCTTATTTCAAGATGGTTTTAATAATTCTTTGAAATTCCATAATCAACTTGGAAAAGGTATTTATACCTCATATTCAATGTAACTTTGAGATTAATGTCCGGTAAATCTTTTTCTACTTCATAATAGAAATTTCAATAAGGAAAAGTACTAAAACTGGAAATTTTTAGCTAACAGTTCACATTTTAAAATTCTAGGAATTGTAAGGTATACCTTTTTCTTTTCAGCTACCTTTTTTTTCTGGTGAAGACTACCACATGCCCTCTATAAATTCTTCACCTGAAGGACTGAGATAAGGAATAAGTTTTAACTCCACTTGTTCATATCATTCATATAGAAAAACCATGTGCCCAAAGGTTTTGGTTAATCTCAAAAGATCCTTCCAGAGTAAAATCTTTGGAAGCTTCATTTCATTGTCAAATGACTATCTCTGAAGAAATTGAAATCCAGCCCTCATTGGGTTAAGAGGTAATTTATTCAATGGATAAGTAAAGTAAGTAAAAAAGTAAGCTGCCCCTGAGGTATACACTATATTTGCTTCAGAATAAATCAAAGGCTTTAGTATTGTATGCTTGTTCCCTATTTGAAACTATTGCAGACAGCCTAAAGACTAGAGCGCTCTTAAGGGGCATGGGTAAAATCTATTTCATTTCACCCTGTCACTCTGCTCTTTCTCACTAAACAGGCCCCATGTGAAGTTTGCTCCCTTGTTTTACTGGTTCTTGTTTAAGCATGAAGATGTTTGTTTATTTAATGTAGCTTTGATCCTAGTTACAAATGATATTATCTTCTCCATTGGATACAAATGTCCAATTTGCCATTTAATGGAGGCAGTTATAAAGAAGCTTATTTCCCATGTGGAAAAGAGTGTTTTAAAATTTATTTTATTAATTTACATGTTTTCAAAAACCAAACTGGTGGCAAATAAAGGGTTTTTATGTAGTTGTTCATGGTGAACCTCTTGCCTTTTTATTTGCTTTCTTTTCTCCCCCCCACATCCCTCCCTCACTTCATTCCTTCTCTCTCTCTCTCTCTCTCTCTCTGTGTGTGTGTGTGTAAAACCTTAAATTGGTTATTGCACATTGTTAACTATTTAAGGAATTTTACAGTACATCTTAACCCTTTTGGTTATATAGTCACATATGAGGAATAATTTGTATTCTTTGATTCTTTCTACTTATATATATATTTTCTAACTTTATAATGAAACAATCACCACTTTAATGGGAAAAAAAGGACTTTGGGAGATTAAAGACAAAGAAAGTAAATCTCAGAAAAATATAGCCCAGAAGGTAGAAGTGGTAAATATCAAAATCACTATTTTATATAATTAATTAAAAAAGTGTGAAGGTTTTGCCTGAAAAAAAATTTGCCTGGTGAAGAAAAAGGCAAATTATTTCAGATTCTTAAAAACTAGACTTCTGATAAAAAGGAAATAAGTTTGAAATATTGCAATCTGTTTTACATATCTTTACTATCTTTACTTTTACTACCTTTTTATTACTTCATTTATATTTCAATACTATTACAAGTTATCTTTTTATTGAAATGCTATTTCATTTATTCACACACACACATATATAGGCATACAGTACATCTTTCTGCAAGGACTTAAGGATATATAGAATAAATAGTAAGAGATAATTTATTTTTAATAATCCTGTAAAATGGCTAAAACTTTGTAATTTTACCAAGCATTTGAGTCCAATTTTTTCTAAGTATATTTCAGACTAGATCTCTCTCACTCTCACTCTTTATTTTATATGACTAATTACCTTCAATTAATATTTACAGAATCCCCTTAGTTATTTTTTTTTTGGGCGGGGGAGAACAATAAAAGAGATAGGTAAAGGGCTGGACACAAGTCAAAGAGCTTTTAGGATAAATCGGGTCGAAGACAAAAGGTGGACTTTTAAAAACTTATATGAAATCCTAATATGTACATCAGTGAATAGTGAACAGAATCTAGAGCAGGGGTATCAAACTCATGTCGTCACGGTGGCTCCACATGATGTATTGGGACTTTCCCCCACTTTGTGAAACCAGGCATGGGCGTGGCTAGCATGCGATGCATCTGGACCATGGGTTGGGAATTTGACAGCCCTGATCTAGAGTATTATTTTCCTTTCATTGCATCTGTATATCCCAGGATGCTTTTCTGATCTGGGCACCATAGTAACCATCAAGCTCTAGGCAGATCAGGTAACCTCACATTGTGACAAAATTTTGTTGTTCTTTTCCATCAAAATTGATTGACTTTCCCTTAGCTTACAAAAGTCATAACTTTGATATTCTTTATATATAGTCTTTTTAATCAGTAGCTTTTATGAAAGACTCCAGCCAGGTTATATCATTAGTGGTGGACTAATTCCCATCCTCCAACCTTGCTGCTACAGGCAATTGATTGCCAAGAAAGAACTAAATCCACAGTGCAACAAGAAAACCAGGAGTATATTGACTCTGAGCTATGCTTTGTAAGTCAAATGTTCTTCACATGAGTACCACAAACAGGAGCTTTTGATAGGTTGAACTTGTGGATTCAGCATATACTTTCAAATATACTGGATATTTTTTACTGTATCCTTAGAAACAATTTTTTAAAAGTACTTCAAATTATAAATGTACCCTTACATGGAGTACAGGTCATGCTGAAACATGATATGGAGGGAATATCAGCACTGAAAATGGAAGAGGGGCAAACTATGCTTCAGTTTTCATTTATGAGCCAGTATGTCTTGGAAAGAGATTTTAAGAGACAACCTGATCTAGTATGACTTCCTATTTGAAGGCTGAAGTAAATGTAGAGACTCCTGAGCATGGGATTATTTATTTTAACTACATATAAAGCTTCTAAATCTTCCGCGACTTGCCCATTTTTATTTTTTGTTTGTTTAAGTTATGACCATTTAAGGAAACTCTATAAGGTGGCATAAGTAGAAGTTCCTTTCATTTCAGCAGTCTGCATTTCCTTGTTATATGATCTTTTGACAACATTCTGAAAACAATTTTCTAGCTTGCTTGAGTCTGGTAAACAGCTGGAAACTATACGCATTATACTGGAAAAGGATAGGTCTTGTTCAGGGAGCAGAAGGGGAAATCTAAAATATCTGTTACAGGTAAATGATATAATCCAAGTCTCTTATAGTGTGAATTTTTATGAGTTCACATGAAAATAAAAAATTTCTTCTGAATTCTTATAATCAAATAGAGCATGTGCTCCAAATCCTTGGTCCAGTCTAAATAAAGAGGTTCCACATGAAATAGTTGTTCATGTGGATATGCATCCATATCACAATAATCTGGATCTTTTCAAAACAACAGGTTTTATTCTGGTGGATGCACACATTCCTATACAGAGGAAATGCCAGAAATGTTGTGTGCATATGTAAATGACAGTGATGCCAGGTGAAACTGAAGCTTGAAGTTGGCAGAGCTGTTTTAATCAGTTTCATAAGTTACAGATTGTTCCAGCCCCTTTCATCCCCCCCTGGCAGGGGACTGATTATTTCTCTCAATCTTTGAGAAATTGTAGCATTTCCCAAAGGCACAGTTAACATGAGGAAAGTCAATTTTTCCTTTGTTCTTTTTTTTAAATTAGACACAGTGGGAACTGATTTCATTATAACTCAACTGGAACATCAGAGTATAGAATAAGAAAATTATACTGTATCCGTGATGGCACAACAGCCATTAAAAAGAAGAAAAAGCAGGCAGACTGGGTTGCCATTCATAGCAATTAATTCATGTTAATTCATGTACACAACCTATCTTGACTTGATTTGGCAGTAATGCTTATCCAAAAATGACTACAGATACAAGTATAGAAATGAATAGTAGTATCCCTTTGCTGCCTCAAGCCTACACTGCTAAATTTCAAAATCATGCATTATACTGGTACAGAACTTCAACTTCAATGACATCAAACAAAACTACATGCTGAGGCTATTTTGAGAAGCAACCCATGCTTCTCAATAGTGAAATTGCCTAGTGTTCTCTGCATTCCCATTAGCTGAAAGAGACAGTAAAAGCAATTCAAAGCAAATGTGTCAGCATTATATCTGTTAGCTATTTTTCTAATTTATATAGCCACCCATTTCACAAGCCAGGTGGTGTGGACAAAACTAAAAAAAATAAATCCAAAATCATTATAATTAACAAATTTTAAAAACTTTTAAAATCTCTTTAAAAAAACCTGAAATAGGAATAATAGACAAAGGGAGTTAGTAGGGCAGTAAGGGAATTATGTTGCTAATACATCCATATCCTGAGATCTCCATGCTGGCTAGCATAACCAGGTCTTGAGAGATCTTTAGAAACTTAGAAGTGATTCCACAGGCCAAAAGCCACAGCAAAAAAGGCCCATCAACTAGGACTTACCAAATGTAGTTTCCTACATGATGGAAACTCTAACATGCCCTGTCTCCCCACCCCACTAGATGTGGAGAAGAAATTTAGGAGGGGCAGTATTTCAAATAATCTGGAGTCAAGCCATGTGGGGCTTTAAAGATTAATACCATATGAAGTAGATCCAGAAACAAGCTGGTAACCAATGCATCTCACACAACAGAGGGATAACATACAGATACAGATAATCAGAATTGGAAGGGACCTTGTAGGTCATCGAGTCAAAAAAAACCACCCGCCCAAGCAGGAGACCCTACACCATTTCTGACAAATGGCATTCCAATCTCTTCTTGAAAATCTCAACTGATGGTGCTCCCACAACTTCCGAGGGCAAGCTGTTCCATTGGTTGATTGTTCTCACTGTCAGAAAGTTTCTCCTTGTTTCCAGGTTAAATCTCTTCTTGTTCGGTTTCCATCCATTATTCCTTGTCTTGCCTACAGAAGTTTTAGAAAATAGCTTGACCCCTTCCTCCCTCTGGCAGCCCCCCAAATATTGGAAGACTGCTATCATGTCTCCTCTGGTCCTTCTCTTTACTAGACTAAGCCAAGTCCAGTTCCTGCAACCGTTTGTTGTATGTTTTAGACTCCAGTCCCCTAATCATCCTGTTTGCTCTTCTCTACTTTTTCTAGAGTCTCAACATCTTTTTTATAATGTGGTGACCAAAACTGGATGCAGTACTCTAAGTGTGGTCTTACTAAGGCTTTATAGAGTGGTATTAGTACTTCTCTTGTCTTGACTGTATCCCTCTGTTAATACACTTAGGATTACATTAGCTTTTTTGGCTGCTGCTGCACACAGCTGGCTCATATTTAGCTGGTTGTCCACTAAGACTCCAAGATCCCTCTTACAGTTACTTCTATTAAGCCTGATTTCATCCAGGCTATATGTGTACTTTTGGTTTTTCTTGCCTAAGTGTAGGACTTTACTTTTCTCTATATAGAATCATTCTCTATATTGAATCATATCATTTTATTAGATATGGCCCAGTGTTTTAGTCTGTCAAGATTCATCTGGATCTTAAGCCTATCTTCTTGGGTGTTAGCTATTCCTGCCAGCTTAGTATCATCTGCAAATTTGGTAAGTTCCCCTTCTATTCCCTCATCTAAGTTGTTAATGAAGATATTGAAGAGTACTGGGCCTAAGACCGAACCTTGTGGTACCCCACTGCTTACTTCCCTCCATGTAGACTTAGACCCATTAAGGACTACTCATTGAGTACTCTTTGCCAGCCAGTTGCGAATCCATCTAGTGGTGGTGCTATCTATTCCACCTTTTTCTAGCTTACTAAGAAGTAGGTTGTGGTCTACTTTATTGAATGCCTTGCTGAAATCTAAATATATTATGTCCACAGTATTTTGCTGGTCTACTAATTTAGTCATTGTGTTGAAGAATGAAATAAGATTGGTTTGGCATGATCTGTTTTTAACAAACCTGTGCTGACTGCTAGTTACTACTTTACTTGTTTCTAGATGTTGGCAGATCTGTTTTTTTATTATCTTTCCCAGTATCTTCCCGGGTGTTGATGTTAGGCTGATTGGTCTATAGTTTCCTGGGTCTGTTTTTTTCCCTTTTTTGAAGATGGGAACCACATCAGCTCTTTTCCAGTCTTCTGGTAGTTCTCCGGTGCTCCAGGATTTTTGAAAGATATGGTGCAGTGGTTTTGAGATGACCTCTGCCAGCTCCCAAGATTCTTGAGTTGTTTTTCCCTTTAGGATTTTCATCCATGGAATCTTTCCCAAGTTCTCTCTGAGTTGAAATCAGCTCTTTTAAAAACCAACAATCTGGTGTCATTATGTTCTGTTGTTTGTGTTTGTGTTATGTTGAATTCTAGTATGACATGGTCATTTTCACCCAAGGTTCCTGTAGTTTCAACTCCCTCTATCACTTCTTCTCTGTTTGTAAGAATTAAGTCCAGTATGGCTGTCCCTCTAGTTTCACCCTCTGCCTTTTGGACAACAAAGCTGTCAGCTAGGTTGGTTAGGAACTTATTTGATTTCTCACTAGGTGCAGAATTAGTTTTCCAGTTGATATCAGGATAATTGAAGTCTCCCATTACTATTGTGTGTTTCCTGCATATGTTTGTTAGTTGGCTGGCAAAAAGGACATCTATTTTTTCTGCTTGATTGGGTGGCCTATAATATACACCTATGGCAATATCATTCTTTTTTTTCTTTTATATTGACCCATATGCATTCTAGGAGGTTTTCATTTTTGGTTTCATGCATTTCTGAAGCAATATAGTGGTCCTTTACATACAGTGCAACTCCACCTCCTCTTTTATGGGATCTGTTTTTTTTTAATAGTTTGTATCCTTCTACAGTCATGGGTTTTAATCCCCCCAAGTTTCTGTTCTTCCAACTATATCATATTTACCTTCATGTATTCGTAGTTCAAGTTCACCCTGTTTGTTCTCCAGACCTTGTTGCTTTTGTATATAGGCACTTGAGATCTTTATGTCTGACACTGTGTTTACTGTCTACATAACCTGTGTTGTTCCTGCCTGTCCCTACTTTCTTGCCACCTGTTTGGTATGGCACTCACTATTAAATGCTTGGTTTTGGTTGGCATCAAGGTTGATAATCTTACCTGCACAAACATCTATTTTGCATGCACTGGTATCCTTATTAGTTTTAGGTTGCTAGTTTTAGGTTGCTTATTAATTTTAGGTTAACATGTCTCTACAAGAGACAGATATAATTCTGAACCGTTCTGCTGAAATTTTCAGATACACTTCAAGCGAGGCCTACGTAGAGTGCATTGCAATAATCCAACTATGAATGACTACAGCATGAATGATCATGAGTATGGGCCCTTGGTCCAGGAAATGTAAGATTTTGTATAAATATTATCAGAGTTGTATTAAATAATAGACAATGGCATGAATCATCTCCTTTTCCTTTTTACTCTCCTTTTTGCTTTCTCTTCATCTGTTTAATCAGATGAAAAGAACGAGACTATGATGTCTATTTCTGAAGAGACTCCATTCTTTCTTAAGTTTTAGAACTGTGTTTCATGTTTCTAGGTTTAAAATGGTGTCTTGCTTGATGATAACTATTCAGAATCATTTTTGCTTATTTCATTTTATAACATCTTCAACCATTTCTACCATAAGTGATTTTTCTAAAGAATTTGAATGCATGATGTATTCAAAATAAACCTTATAAATTTTGTTTCCTTAGATTGTAATCCAGATAATTTTATTTTTACAGTAGAAGTCCATTACAGTCACCTAATTAATATAGATCAAGATGGTCATGTTAAATCAGAGTTATTTTTGTATCATGTACAAGTTCCTTCCAACTCTGTTATTCTGTATCTCATAGTGTTACCTAAGAGACCACCAGAATTAAAATGAAAGTATATCTCTTGGCATCTCCACATTTTAGAATACAAATCCCATGGATATTTGTCATTGGTCACAAAATACAATCTATCTAGTTTTATTTTTAAAAGAGTAATAGATATCTATGGTATTATGTCATTTCCCCCCAGTAAGTTAGGTAATTCTGGAAATTATTGGTTACTTCAATGAATCTTAACAGTAAGATTTAGAATTAAATATGTCAGAGATTTAGTATAGATATAGTTAATATTCAGAAATATTCCAGTAAGTGAATGATTGTAATAAATGTTTTATCACTGCATCCTTAAAATATGACACATTAGAATGCTATGCTTGGCATTGCCACACAGAAATAAATCCTAACTCAATCAAGTGCAATAAATGTGTTTAAAACTGTAGAGTGATCAAAATTGTTCTTCACAATTATTATTTTTTATTGAACAATATAATATATCTCTGTTTTTATTCCATTTTCTGAAATACACCCTGACTACCTGAACCCACTTAGCTTAGTTACATAGCCCACTGTAAGGTAGAACAATGTCATAAAATATAGAGTAAAGCAGTCATAAATTAAAACATAGTTGCTGAACCTAGCTAGAACCCATTCAAAGTCTAGCAAGTCTTTTTCATCACATCACCAATTTAAGTCATGATTATTAATTCATGCAGGTACATGAATGTGTATGACAAGTTATTATGGACTTTACTTAGTCAGGTCTCAGAAAAATAAACGATTAGAACTTTGCTTTCATTTTGGTGTTTCTCCTTTCCCCCACAACTTTAGCTACTTTGAAAGATAGCCTGATTTATAGCCGGTTCCCAATTGTGTCAGCCAGCACTAGTTATCTGGAAGAGGAAAATGACCAAATAAAAACATAACATTATTCCTGTTCATTTTACCTCTGAGCTGCTTAGCGGTAGACTATAAAGCAACTTACTTTGGCTCTGAAGATGCCAGTCATAGTTGCAAGAAAATTGTAAGAAGACCAAAAAAACTAGACCACATTAGCATTATTGTTAAACACCATCCATGTATATCCTGATTACTCCAATTGCTTTGTCTCTACAAAAGTGAAATGGCAAAAGCAACTTAAAGAAAAGTGTGTGTGTGTGTGTGTGTGTGTGTGTGTATGAGTCTGTGTTTGTATATGTTCATTGGAGTGTGTTATCACTACTAGTCTTTTATTTAGGTATAGGGTCTTCTGCTTGAGTAGGCGGCTGGACTAGAAGATCTTCAAAGTCCCTTCCAACCTTATTATTCTATGTTGTATAAATACTTATCAGTGATTTCAACTTTAGCAAGTAGAATTTTCCTTAGAGATGAATTGTTATATTTATTATATTAATAGATCTTTGGAAACACATAATACCACAAGTGTATAAATATAAAATCCAAAGATATGTTCTCCCATGTCAGCAAGTTGAGTCTCAAGTTGCAAGTTTATATCAAGTTGCTTCTTAACCACCATTAAAAGGACCTGCAATTGTCTTTAGAATATGTACAAGCAACCTATACCTTTTGAGAGCCTTCTCATTAATGAGCTGGGACAGAAAGCCTTCCTATATCTCTGTGCTCTACTATAAACTAAAATACATGAAATATAAACACATTATTTACAGAAATTACCATTGCTTCTTCCTCATCCATGCAATTGCTTTGTCATACTTTCTTCCTGAACTAAAATTTCTTGGGATTCTGACAAGAACTTGTTCTTAAATTGGAACCTGGATCTCTGCCGACTTAAGTTACATCAAATAAGGTTAAACCTTAGGATTTTATGTTTACAAAACATTTCTTATATTCTGCCATGCATAGTTAAAATAGTAACATTATACTTATATTATGTTCTTTGGAGCACATAGTATTTGGGCTAATATTTTGGTATATGGTTTTTCTTCAAGGGAAACAATAGTGTGGGGTCCTTGGTGATCTTTGAGCTTGGTTTTCTTACAAACCTTTCATTACCAAAATAGGTAACAACATCTGTGCATATTGACTTCTATCAGAAACAATAGTAATAACATTATCTTGTGGCATAAATGGATGTGACAAAATTATGTAATGTTCCTGCACTGAAGGGAGACCAACTGGAAACTATAGAGAGACATAGCAGATACAAGAGCAATAAATAAATACAGTCTTCTTCTAAATATTTTTGCACAACCTGTTCCTTTTACATTCTCATGCCTGATTAATGAATATCTCTGCTCATGGAGATTACTAGATTAATATGCTTAGGAGAATGATTAGTCCCCACCTTCATTCACTATTTATAGTACTACAAAATTTATTCTTGATATGTTTTTTTATTCTTTGCTGAGTCTGATAAACAGAGATGAAGTGACTGAGCATCTGCAACTGGTAGATTGACAAATTATTTCAATAAAAGTGCTACATTTCAATTGTTAAATGTGGTAATGCTCTAGTTAACTGAAGAAATCAACAACAACAACAACACATTTGGTACAGAACTATAGAAAAAGGATAACCAGTGTTTATGCTACAATATTTTTGTAACTCATCAACAGAATTAGCACTAGCTACAAGGTTAAGGACTAGAGAGCACCATAAGAGCTTAACAAACTATCCTGGGGTCAAAAGAAAGTCATATATTATTAAACCATAATAACAAGTATACATGATATTCCCTTCTGAATTTCTCTGCACTAAGAACTACATTTATTAACACATTCTGTTTATGCTGGCTGCCTGACCTGGCCTATAAGGAATAATAGAATACTTGTAGGAGTTATCCATTGAGTCTTAACCCTTTAGATGCAAGCACATAAGATGTAGTTTAATGCTGCTTTGATATATCAGGAAAATCTTTTTCATAAACCCTTTATATTTCACAATATGTTAATTAGAGTAGATCAAAATTGCTTTAGGCTGGAATGCAATTTGCTTGATTTCTAATACATACAAAATCCTCTTGATATCTCAAGTAACAAAATCTAATTAATTAGCTATAAATAAGTTTTAAAAATGTTAAAAGTATGACACACACAGAGACACAGAGACACAGACACACACAAACACACACACATATATAAATCCTTGACATTTATCTGAAAATTTCCAATAGGAAAAATGAATGTAAGTAATTAAATAATGTTTTTTATTAAAATGGGTGTTAAAATTGCTCATTTGGGAATATTTAGAATCAGAATCTCCAGAACAAAGCTATGATTTCTGCAAAAAGAAAATGCATTATTAGTTCTAAAAATTATAGTTCATATAATGAATATTGTGTTTGTTCAGGAAAACATTTATAACACTAATTAACTGTGTCACAAAGAGGAAATGATCTTGTGATCAACACTTGCATTTAATTACCAAGTAAATTTTGATTCTGTGCTAAATAATGTGAGATATCTTCTCATATTATTATGGTTTCCCTGAGAACATGAAACATCTCTTCATGATATACAAAACCATGCAGTTAGTGCTCAATATATTGTTAAACAAAAAATTAAGTATAAAATTATGTTCAATAATTTTGAAAATATGAGAATTTTAACATCAAGCGGAATGTTAGAATCTTCATTATTTTATTTAGAATACAAAAGAAATTATGAGGGAGAGGATGAGTGGAAGTGGGAATGAGGAGCAGTGGTAAGAGAAGGGGTGACAGGGAATAAAAAATATAGATAAATATTAGTTTCTAACTTTCTCCTTTTTGTACTTCAACTGTACAAAACATATATAGACATTTAACTTTCAAATCTTTAGTCAGTTTTTTCTTCTTAAAAACCATGTTCTACATCGTAGGTGTCAAACTCGCAGCATCACGTTGTTGTCATGTGATGTATCACGAGGTTTTTCCTTTTACAGCTGGGCGGACGTGGCTTGCACATGACTTATCCAGCTGGTTTGCACATGACTTATCCAGCCAGTGGCCACCAGATTGACACCCCTGCTTTACATAGCTATATTTGTCTTGTTGCATAATGTATAGTACATAATATGTATGAAAAATGTTCTTGCTTAAATTTAGTTAAACCTTTATTGTGAATATTGACTGTTATTTTTGTCATTATTAGATATTATCCAAATTTAAATCCTCAGTCTGACATCATTGGTAACATATTGCCTGTGCAAAATTGATCCTTGTGTCTGTAAACATATATTTTAGTAAATTGTAATTTTTTAATGAATACTTTTTAGAATTATAATAAGAATATTGATTTCATTTCAACCGTTATTTTTAAAATTTTCTGAACTGTGCTGTTTTTCTTTCCAGTATTTATCTTTTAAAATTCTTTTATATATCAACCACATATGGTAAAATGTTCCTTCTGTCTCATGCTATTTCCAATATGTATAACTATTTGATTTGTCTATCTTGCATAATTGTACACCATCTACAAAGCATTTTATACCAGTTTTCTCTGAAGTCGTACGTTGGGGTAAAATGTATAGATTATTCCCATTGTTGTATTGCCTCTTAATTGTATTGTCTCTTAAAATTTTGCATCTATTTTATCATGATTTTTTTTATTACTCCTGTCTTTACGTCCTATCTGACAGTGTGTGTGTGTGTGTGTGTGTGTGTATGTGTGTGTGTGTGTGTTTATGTATGCATGCCCTAATAGGTGGTCTTAATTCTGTATGAGCCTTTCAAAAAAAATTCTTAAAATCCTAAGAAAATACCTAATTTTTTAAGGTCAGTTTCTATTCTTCCATTGGTTTGTAGATACATCAATCAAGTACCGTAGTTCTTGATCTAGGTAGTTTATTCATAGAGTTACTGCATTTTCCTTAAAGATTCATTACAGTCTCAGGTCTAGTGTTAATCTCCCATTAGAATAATACTTTTAAAAAATGATTTCATGCATAATGCATGGTAGTGAGGATTGTAATGCCATGGGAAAAGTTAAAGTATTTGGATATCTACAAATTCATGTGGAAGGTTGTGGAAAATATTATATCAATAAAATATATTTTGTTCCTTATACTATCACCATTTTCTTTTAAACATTAAAAATTCCATGATGGATTGAAAGTCAGTGTCTCTGCTAGATAATTGACAGTCAAGCTGAAGCTAATTTAATCAAGTAAAAAATTGAAAACAAGGGACAAACTTTTACTCAAACCTCCTTAAATCCCCAAATAAGTTGCCCAGACCTAATCCACATAGCAAAGGAGAAGGTCTGTAAACACAAATAGAGTTAATTAAAACAGTGTCACAATGGAACTGCATGTTCACAAGAATAAATATCATAGATGACATGTACCTACACCCATACCCACACCCCTCAAGGATCACCATAGAAGCAGCACATACACATTTCATATCCAGGACAAGCTTTTCTATTAAACAATACCTCTGTACCCCATTTCCTCTGCAGCTGGCCCCATGGGCACACCTTTTTGCTTTGGGGAATAAATAATTCCCCTTTCCTCACAGCTGCCTAGATTTTATTTTTTTTTTAATTCTTGTGCAATCCCAGCTTGAGTTGGAACCCCAAATTATTCTTCTAACAAGGTCTTTAAAATAATAATAATGGACTGCAGTGAACAATATTTAATATAGCCAAAGGGGCCTACAGAACATTTGTGCATGAATGCAGCTTTCATATTAGAAAAATAAAATACTGTACAATGGGTCAGCATAGTTACTTGGATTGTAGACATCCAGACAATTACTAGATGGAAGTAAAGAGTAATATATATCTCTTTGCCTACTGTGAATTCTGTTATTTTATAAAGAAAATAAATATGCTCAAAAGTTGTATGTCTTTTGGCAGTACAGAAACAACTTAGCAGGTTTATGTGGTTTGCAACCCCACTAAAAATTATGAAGACAAGCAATATGATGTTATCTGAAGCCTGAACTTAAGAAAGCAAATAATGAGAATGGTTGAACATTTTTTTAATCATACGATAGGACCACCAAAAGAGATTTTACACTGAAGACAAGAAATATAATCATAAAAATATTTTGCCTGTTAGCAATATATTTATTTTCTACAGTACATTTATAAGAGGAATGCACTTATGTCTCAGCTCTTTAAAAAGTTTTGAATGTTTTCTGAAGGTACTTAGAAGTGCTATTTTTATATATTGCCTAGCAAAGTTAAGCTATATTTTCTGTTCTTCTGAATCCTGAAATTCTGAAGAATTACAGTCTGTCACTTTTTTTTTGATAGGGACAAGCTACTAAATAAAAACAGTTTGGAGCTGTAGAAAGACTACTAGTTGTCAACTTTGGAAGGAATGGACTTTGATTAGAATTTTATTACATAAGTAAAGTCAATCTATAATTCACAAAAAGGACAAATAAATAAAATAAAAATTAACAAAACTTTGTGAGCTATAGAATGGTATGATACAAGGATATCACTTGTCATTGTTATTATGTTCATCTTAGCTCTGGAAGTATTGGATAGACACATAAGATAAGACAAAAAATGCTGGAGTGAAGGGAGACATAAAATATGGGCATTTTCCAATGAATAGGTGATAATTCAGGAAAATCATTAAAAGGAATAAAAATATTAATGGAAAAATTAAAGGATTTCATGAATTCAGTGTATTTAGATTGAAAATGAATAATGACAGAACAATTTTAATAAAATATGAAGATGAAAGAGCAAAGAGATCTGTTGGTGAAAATACTAGATTGAGAGAAAAGTGAAATATTTGGATATTACTATGACTGATGCTAATTGTATGTTATTTCAGAACAATTATGTTAAAACATAGAGTTAAATTAAGAAAATATGAGAAAATTGGAGAAATTACAATTGTCATTGTTGAATCTCTGTGATAAAAATGAATGTATAGTTTTGTTCAAACAATATCTGTTTTGACAACTGATGTATCATTCAAACAATTGCAAAAAGATATATCTCATTTTGAATGACAGTAGAAAAGGTCAAGGGTTAAATATAAAATCCTCCAAGATGTAAAGGTATGAGGGACATTGAGACCGACTGATTTGAAATTGAATCTTGAAGCCTGAAAATAAGAGAAAAAGTGAATTTTAGAACTTGGAGAGCATGACCTAAGGTTTGGATGACAGGGCTTTTTATGATGTAATAAAGTTAAGGTTAATGTAGCTTGTAATTGCTAAAATGTATAAACTTTTTTTGAAATGAAAGAACAAATGGAAAAGTATATGATAAAATGGGATAAAAACTTTGGATGGGAGGACAATCTGACTGCAATTTCTTTCGTTCTTTTGATCACCAAGGTTGGTTTATCTAATTTGGATGGCTAAGCAGGTGTCCTCTTTTTCTTCCCCTATTCCATGTACATCCCTCTTGAAGCTGCATACTAGATAGAAAAGGAAGACCATTCTGAATAGAGGGAGTCCACCAATCTTGGATGATGAATCAATATACTGATGGTACAAAGGAAAACATGTGGCTAAGAAGGATTGAAATTTACATTATATTAGGCAAAGAGCCTTCTACTATTTTATCTACCTCCCTCAAACATGAGACAAACTAAGAGAGTCATGCTGGGTCAGATGTTGCTTGGATTAGATCAGATGTTGAAGAATTAAAACAATTTAACAATAGTGTGCTCCTGTAACTAACCATACTGGAATGGGACAAGAGATTGGAACTGGTAAAACGCTTAATGCAACAGCAGACCTAGTGAAAGGGGATATATGAAAATGTATGAGTAACCATGGATAGATAGAAGATTTGCATCTACATTGGGAACAATTAGTTGTCCAGCACTTCAGGAGTAAAGAGAGAGCTGCTCTCACGCAACTTGATATGCACGAATACATACCAGACTCAAGAAGACTTTAAACAAAAACCAAATGTACAGCCAACACTTGAAGTTGGTATGTCACTACCAGCACCAGCATTTCAGAGCACAACAGTTGATAAGAGGTATAAGATCACGGATAAATTAGGTACAATAAATTCTTCAGGTTAGTTATCAAGGATTAATGGAGATGTATCAACAGATAGCATGCTACAAAATTCTAATAGAGTCTTCTTGACAATCCTTACTACCACCATAACAGTGAACTTATATATGCTACAACTGCTGAAGATACTTAACTACACAATCAAGAAAAACAGCAGAAGATTAAAATCAAGGCAACATGGGAGAGATTAGTCAGCTGGTGTAATTATAGAAGACTGTGTGTGAAGATTAAGGATTAAGGATAAAACTTTGTTACTGAAAAATATAAACAAATACTTACAGCAATTACTACTAAGATATACACTAGAGCACAGGTGTCAAACGCACCATATCATGTTGCCATCAGATGATATTTTGTGACATTTGTTCCCTTTGTGGAGCTGGGGTGGGCGTGGCCTGTGCGTGACGCATCCAGCTCAAGGGCTCTAGTTTGATACCCCTGCACTAGAGAAGCAGTGTACCTTCTTAGAAGTCAAGAAGACAAATCCATGTTCTCCAAAGAACCATCTTTATGTAGTCCCAACTGCAGTACAACAGCACAGTAACAGTGGAGCCATTGACACCAAAAGCTGAACAATATTGGAAGGACATATGGGAGAAAAAGAGGACACACAACACCACCATACATGGATGACATCAAGCTGTATGCTAAGAAATTATATTCTATTAAAGATTCTGACCACTTGATTATTTTACATTTCTTTATAGTACAAATAATGTTATAAAGTACTCCGTCTTTCCATAGCAATGTTATTTTCGATCTTGCAAATATGAAATCTACATTTAATCATATCAGCAGATGCTATTATATATCATTTATAAATATAATAATAGTTCTTATTTAGATTTACTCAGTTTGTATCAATTATAATCAGAATTACAGATTTGATCAGATTAAGGTCTTTGGGGTTGCGGTTGATTGATTGTTTCTACTTTTTTAACAAACATTTTCATATGTTATCTTTATATGCATGTATGTTATATTCATATATAATTTGGCTCCTAGACTCTAGAATAGGTGTGGACAAAATACATTGTGCTTTCTCTATATTGTTAATATATTTTCTTAATATGCATCAGAAATTAGTATTGGAGCTTTGTCATGATCATCACAGCATACAACCAATCTGGGCAGATGGATGAGGGTACAGATGAGATGAAAGAATAAATAAAAGTGATTTGGTGATACTGATACCCAATAATTAGGCAGAATTTTGTTTATTTGATGAATACCTTTGTAGAAATAGATATGTTTAATTAAAATAATTGGTTTAAGCATAACTTATTATGGATTATTATTTATCTAAGTGCTAGAGCCCACTGTAAACTACATAGCCAAAAAGGCATTAAGAGTTGTTAACCTAATCCTACATAGCTTTTTCTCTGGTAATATCACATTACTAACTAGAGCATACAAAACATTTGCTAGACTTATACTTGAATACAGCTCATCAATTTGGAACCCATATCATGTATCTGATATTAACACAGTTGAGAAAGTCCAGAAATATTTCACAAGTAGAGTTCACCATTCCTCTACACATTGCAGAATACCTTATGCTACCAGACTTGAAACTCTAGACCTAGAAAACCTAGAACTATGCCGCCTTCGATCCAATCTAAATATAGTATATAAAATCATATATTGCAATGTCCTACCTGAAAATGATTACTTCAGCTTCAACCATAACAATACAAGAGCACACAACAGATACAAACTCAAGGTTAACCACACCAAACCTGATTGCAGAAAATACAACTTCAGCAACAGAGTGGTCAATGTTTGGAATACTTTACCTGACTCTGTGGTTTCTTGCCGAAACCCCAAAAACTTTAACCTTAGACTGTCTACTATTGACTTCACCCCTTCCCTAAGAGGCCTGTAGGGAGCATGCATAATCGCACCAATCATACCTACCGTCCCTGTCCTATTGTTTCTTTTTATATTTCTTATACGTATCCATCTCGTGTATTCATAACTATGTTTATACTTATACCTGTTATGGTGTAAGTGATTGACAAATCAAATAAATAAATAAATAACTTAATTCACTCGCACATGGCAAAGGAAGGAATCCAAAGATGAAAGCTGAGATAAAAATATTTTTTTCTATGAATGAGTCAGAGATAAGTCTCTGAAAAGAGAGTCCAGAATGCCATTTTCTGACAATGAGAGAACAATATCCACATTCTGACTAGATAACTGGCATACCAAGATTAAAGAGGGCACACAAAGCCTTTGGACAAATGACTGTAATTACTGGAAAAATAAACAAAAGCGGTAGCTTGTAAATCAGTGTTGTACAAGGCAATTTGACCAAGCAATTGGCTGATTATAAAGGATCCAAACAAAGGATCTCAGCAGTCTTTCTATCCAGATAAAGAACTTCAACCCGCCCGTCCCTCAACAATTAGAATGGATGTTCAGCCAGTTTGGATTGCTTAGGTAAGTGAATGGATGAGGGTTTCAAGAGTTGAAATGTGAGCAATACATGTTCTTACACAATAAAGCCTAGCTGTGCTTGTAATTGTGCATGTTTATAGTTTGCTAATAGTTCTTAGCTGCTTTTTTAATTATCTGCAAATTACAAAGAAAAAAATAGAAAAATAAGTGTTGTGTCTGAGTGTTGTATGCTTCATTTTTCTAAGTACAACAAGCCTCTCCCTTTACCAGTTATGCAAGATTAGTGAAATAATAGTGAAGCGAGCACAGCAACAACTGCATTTCTGTGTCGTTTGAGAAGAGAACATCTTCCTTCCCCCGTCCTTACTACTTTCTGTTGAGGGACAATTGAAAGCATCCTGTCGTATTGTACTACTTTAGTTTAGAAATATTACTGCTTTGAACAGAAAGGCTATGTAGAGAGTGGTGAGGATGCCAGAAAAGATTATTGGAAGTTCACTTCCTTCTATCCAGAACTTGGCATATAAGCACTGCTTGACCAAGGTCCATAATATTGTCAGGGACATTACATATTTTCCCCATAACTGGTTGTCATTGTTGCCTTCTGAAAGAAGGTTTTGTGGTTTTCAAAGCAGAACAACAAAGTTATGTAACAGCTTTGTTCCTGTGCTGTCAACTTTGTTAACTCTCAAGACTCTTTTTTCCGCTATGTATTCAAAGTGAACTGTGATTAATATATGTTTCGGTGTCATTTTTGTATAACTCAGCATTTTTGGAGCTGCTGCTATTATTATTCTTGGGAGGGTGACATTATTTTGTGGGTGACAATAAAGTTATCTTATCCTTACCAGAACTGTGCAAGATTAGCTTCTTGTAGATGGTTAATCAGAGCCATGTTCTATCTCTACTGTGACTTCCTGATCTGTATATGGGTTTCAAAAGAGGACAATGAGATATTCTGGAATTCCCATTTTTTTCTAAGCATATTCCAAAGCCTGATGTGTTCAACACAATTAAAGGCCTTTCTATAATTAATGAAACACATAGTTAATTCTTGTTTGTATTCTTTGGCTTTCCTAATTATACAGCATGCATCAGCAACATCTCTTGTGTTCCTTGGTGTTTTTTAAATACTGTCTGAACATTGGATATCCTTTATTTCCATGTAGGATTCCAACCTGCATTGAATTATCTAAGATAGCATACTAGCATGTGAAATAAAGGATTTTATACTGTGTGCATACTTTGATAACCTTCTTTTTGGTATTGAGTTTAGATTGAGCTCCTCCAATTTGTTGGCCCTTGTAAAATTCTCCAGATTTGCCAGTATTTGGTTAGAATATTAACTGCTTCTTCTTCTGTTGTTATAAATTCTGACTTTATAGCAATTTAACTTCATCTTGTAATAGCAGAAATACTTTAGAGTAGGACATATCTTCTAAGAATCTTGGTTATTGATATCTGTACTGTATAGAATTTAAGTATATTGCTTCCATTGTATGATTTTCTTAAAATGCATTACTACCTTTTCATTGGCATCCTTTAGTATACCACTTTGAGATTGGAAATCCTTTTGAATTTGGAAATCTTTTTAAATGCTTCCCTTGTTTTTCCATGCCTGTTTCCATCTTAAATGTTTTTACAGATGTAACACTGTTTCTTGTCTTTTTTAACAAGTCTCTGAAATTGTTTTTTTTTTAAATTTTATTGGTTTTTAAAACAAACATAAACAAACAAAACATAAAAACATCAAATCATCTTCCATATATGTACATACAGTGTGCCGGTTGGTTTACAAATTGTTTTGTGCTTCCATTTCATAGTCTTCAATTATAATTACATTGTATATAATCTCATATTTTCAATCAATATATTAAATACATTAATATCATTTTTAATCAATCATTTGACTATACTTTTATTCATTCATGTTTTCCAAAATGATCATATTTTACTTAGTTTTATAACAATTAGTATCATCATCCCTGATCTATCCTAGAATCATTTTGTAGATATAATTAGAAAAGAATACACCTTTATATATTTATTATTTTCTAAAAGCCTACATATTTCATTACTATATTTTATTGTCTAACCATTGATAGAATAGATCCCAAATTTTATAAAATTGTTTATCATGTTGTTCTCTAATTTCAAATGTCATTCTACTCATTTCACCACATTCCAATATTTTCTTAATGATTTCCTCCTATGATGGTATTTTCTCATTTTTCCAGTTTTTAGCAAATACAATCCTAGCCGCTGTTAATACATTTACAATCAGGTATTTCAAGTCTTTACTATATATTTCAGGTAAAATTCCCAATAAAAATATTTCTGGTTTCGAATCTATATGCTTTTTTGTCATTTTTTCCAACCACGTGTGGATTTTAGACCAGTATTTTTTAGCATCCGCACAAGTCTACCACATATGGTAATATGATGACATTTCCAACATTTTTCAGATTTATTCTTGAACATTCTTGCTATTCTTGTTGGGGGAAAGTGCCACCTGTAAACATCTTATACAAATTTTCTT